>NC_091979.1:250031463-250274635 GCF_044704955.1 Pristiophorus japonicus | reverse complement strand
GGGGAAAGAGGAGGGGGGGAAAGAGGAGGGGGGAAAGAGGAGGGGGGGAAAGAGGAGGGGGGGGGAAGAAGAGGGGGGGGAGAAAGAAGAGGGGGGGAAAAGAAGAGGGGGGGAAGAAGAGGGGGGGAAAGAGAGGGGGGGAAAGAGAGGGGGGAAAAGAGGAGGGGGGAAAGAGAGGGGGGGAAAGAAGAGGAGGGGGGGGAAGAGATGGGGGGGGGGAAGAGATGGGGGGGGAAGAGATGGGGGGGGAAGAGATGGGGGGGGAAAGAGAAGGGGGGGGAAAGAGAGAGGGGGGGAAAGAGGAGGGGGGAAGAGAGAGGGGGGGGAAAGAGAGAGGGGGAAAGAGAGAGGGGGGGAAAGAGAGAGGGGGGAAAGAGAGAGGGGGGAAAGAGAGAGGGGGGAAAGAGAGAGGGGGAAAGAGAGAGGGGGGAAAGAGAGAGGGGGGAAAGAGAGAGGGGGGAAAGAGAGAGGGGGGGGAAAGAGAGAGGGGGGAAAGAGAGAGGGGGGGAAAGAGAGAGGGGGGAAAGAGAGAGGGGGAAAGAGAGAGGGGGGAAGAGAGAGGGGGGGAAAGAGAGAGGGGGGAAAGAGAGAGGGGGGAAAGAGAGAGGGGGGAAAGAGAGAGGGGGGGAAAGAGAGAGGAGGGGGGAAAGAGAGGAGGTGGGAAAGAGAGGAGGGGGGAAAGAGAGGATGGGGGGGGGAAAGGAGAGGAGAGAGGGGAGGCTGAACAGGCCCGGCCGACGTGAAGAAGCCGGGCCGAAGACTTCGGGCGGGGCCCGCCCCCAGTAAGATGCCGGGTGGGCGGGCCCCGCCGAAGGAAGAGGGAGCGGACCGGAGCTGAGGGGGGGGCGGGGAGAGCGTGCACACTGTAGCGCGCACGTGCAGAGGCCCCGGCACTGTTTTCAGTGCAGGGACCTGGCTCCGCCCCCCACAGCTTGTGCTGCGCTGCTCCAAGGGCCTGGATCAACCTGAGGAAGTGGAGAATACCGAGGTAAGTTTTCGGCGCAGTTGAGTGCGGAAATCAGGCATGGTTCGCGGGGCTGCGCCGTTCTAGGCGCGGCCCGAAACTTGACCCCTCAACATCCGGGTTGAGGCCACCTTGGCAAGGTATTGGAGGGCTGTCAGTACTCATGGAACCTCTCCAGCTGCATATCAGGAATTTGTACCTTTTTTTAAAAAAGAGGGGGAAAAGGACACAAAACAAACTGATTTAAGTTCGAGAAGATAACCTAGAGAAAACTACATATATTCTCTGCCTCAATCCAATAAATTCCTGCGAGTCTTATTTTTTTTGTTGCTAGTTTAAAGGGATGGTTTTTTGTGAGATGATACAGAATGGCTGCTGTGTTTGCCTACATAACAATCACGACATTTCAATAAGTAATTTGTGAGACGTATTTTTGAGACATGGACAGGAGATAAATATGTGTTTTTAAATAGGCGCTCCACTGTTCATGAGCTTTACCCAGTGACCCTTTATCCCATCTGCCTTTTTGTTTCACGATCTTCCTTTTTCTTCTCTCCTCCCTCAGTTTCAATTTTTCTCATTTTATCCGATATATTTTTCCTGCCCTCCCCAAGGGAGAGTTTTCAGTTTTACACTCTTGAAACACTTCCTCTCCTTTTTCAGTATTCTTCCACTAGCCTCTTGTAAGCCGCATTATGATTCCTGGATTTCATAATATCTCTGCTGCATTATTCTTGCTTTATCTCATGTTGTATCAAAATCGATAGATTAATTGCACCTTGCTGTTAATGTTTGATTGTTTTTAAATTTTACCTGTTTGGATTGATTGTTTTTTTTTTACTTCTTGATTACAATAAAATCAATTTTCATGTTTAATTTTGTGCAATATTACAAACAGTGAATAACTATGGCTTAATAAATTTCCCACAATAATGCAATTATTTTATTTTACATTAGCTGTTTACTTTTATTCATCTGGCCATGCAGAGTGTTGGTTACCTTGCATACTTTCTCTGAACATGTGGATTGTGGGGCCATAAAAGGAGCAGCATGGAGGCCCTGACCTGCGAGGGAATACCAGCAGCAGGTCGGGGCCATAAAAGGAGCAGCGTGTGGAGGCCCAGGAGCAGCGTGGAGGCGTACCACTTCAAGGTACAGCGCGAGCTGGTGAAGAGGGAGACGGCTGTGAAGAGTGACGTCACCAAGATCCAGGCCGGTGATTTTAGCATGGGCAGATACAGCAGGAGCAGCGAGAGGGGCGAAGAAGCGGCAAGAGACTGTAGAGGGGTGTGATCGGGGCCCAGGGGAGGCGCAAGTTCGGGGCCAGGGACCCAGGGGCAGCACGGGCCAACCCACACTGTGATATGTGTGCGCACTAGGTCCGTGCAGCAGAGCTGGTCTCCAGTCCACTGGACCAAGATCTAGCTCTGTCAAGCCCTTGCGGTGGCTGGTGTGCAACGGTCATCCCACGTTAAAAAAATTCACGCACAGGCATCTTCCACCCTTCAGGAAGTAGTTCGGGTCTTTCATTGAAACACCTGTGAACTCGTCCTTTTTTTGACGTGGAAGCAAATCATCTTCGTTTCGAGGGACCGCCTATGATGAATGCAATGCAGAGTGCGAAGTGCCAAGAGGAAATGCAGCAGCACAGATCAAAAGTTGTTTGAGAGACAGGAAAGTGTGTTTGGGAAAATTGGTGTTGAACCGATTAGAGAAGGGTTGGCAGTGTTCTGCTCCAGGGGTCAGTGCTGGGTCCACTTTTGTTCTCTGTATACAGATCATTTGGATTTGAGCATAAAAAACACAATCTCGAAACTTGCTGATAACACAAAAGTCTTGGCGAACAATGAGGAGGACTGCGAAAGACTTCAGGAAGACACAGGCTGGTTAGTGGGACAGGCGGATAGGGGGCAGATGCAATTTAATGTGGATGAATGCGAGGTGATACATGTGGGGGAGGAAAAACAAGGACTGGGAGTGCTCAATCAATGGAAAGATACTAAAGGGAGTGGATGAATCGAGACACCTCGGAGGTTCAAATGTACAATTCCCTGAAAGTGAGAGTGCAGGTCGATAAAGCATTTAAACGTAGCATTTTAGGTTTTATAAATACCAGTATAGAGATATAAGAGTTAAGAAGTAATGATACATTTATACAGAAAGTTAGGCCATAAAGTACTGTATGCAATTTTGGATATCCCATTATAGAAAGCAGTGTGTAACTTCACCAGGGTAATGCCTGGGATAAGAAATTATGTTTTTGAGCAGAAACTTGCAAAACTGGGACTATTTACACCGGAGTCAAAAATCAATTGAGATTTTTTTTTTTTTTAATTATGAAGTTTTGAAAGAGTGAATTGGGAAAAGACACTTTTCCTTTGGTTGAGGATGGGCGATAGATTTAAAATTGTCACTAAGACAGTGAGGATCAAGGTTAGAAGAAATGTTTTCAAAGATTTGTCAGAGCACAGAATGTAGGAAGAATAAGGAGGCCATACTCCTTGGAAAATAAGTGGGGTAGAGGAACAGATACACAGATCACTAAAAGTAGCGATGTAAGTTAATAAGGCCATTAAAAAAGCAAACATAGCACTGGAGTTCATTTCTAGAGGGATAGAATTGAAAAGCAGAGGAGTTATGTTTAGAACCTTGGTTAGACCACACTTGGAGTACTATGAACAGTTCTCAACTCCATATTCTAAAAAGGATATAGAGGCATTGGAGAGGGTGTAATCAAGATTTACTAGAATGATACAGAATTGAGAGGTTGGACCCATCAGGAAAGATTGACCAGGCTGGGGCTCTTTTCTCTTGAAAAGGGAAGGCTGAGGAATGACCTAATGGCGGTCTTTAAAATTATGAAAGGGTTTGATGGGATAGACGTAGAGAAGATATTTCCACTTGTGGGGGAAACCAGAACTTGGGGCTATAAATACAAGACAGTCACTAATAAATCCAATAGGGAATTCAGGAGAAACCTCTTTACCCAGAGAGTGGAACTCGCTACCACAGGGAGTGGTTGTGGGAAATAGCAAAGATGCATTCAAGAGGAAGCTAGATCAGCACATGAAGGAGAAAGGAATAGAAGGATATGTTGATGGGGTTAGATGAAGAGAGGTGTGAGGAGACTCCTGTGAAGCATAAATACCAGTATGGACCTGTTGGGCTGATCTGTACTGTAAATACTTTGTAATAGCCATTAGTAGTTTAAAAAAACATCCCACACTGTTGCCCGAGCTAAGGTCAGAAATGTGCCTTACCTTTTAGGGTTTAAAATTAGAATGTATTAAATCAGTAGGCAGTACCAACTGGGTCATAAAGTTCAAGAAAGTACTATGTTTCATCCATGGGATTTCCCAGCTTAGCCGAGCCAAAGCAGCAACAAGGGCACAATTGGGTTTAGCACTTCTGCTCTGAGGATGGGAAAAGAGCAAATAATCATAAAGGTCCCTGCTCCTGATTGCTAGCCAGTGGCCAGCGTTATAGCTGGGTGTTGGGTGAAGATAGAATTGAGCTCAGTTCTGATGCAAGCCACTACTAAATAGCATTCTCCACTCTGCTCCTGAAGCTGAAACCTTTGCTGGACTATAGCCCCATCATTATGGATTTCCAGAAAGCATTCGATAAGGTGGCACATAAAAGGTTACTGTACAAGATAAAAGTTCACTGGGTTGGAGGTAATATATTAGCATGGATAGAGGATTGGCTAACTAACAGAAAACAGAGAGTTGGGATAAATGGGTCATTTTCCAGTTGGCAAACAGTAACTAGTGGGGTGCCGCAGGGATTGGTGCTGGGTCCTCAACTATTTACAATCTATATTACTGACTTGGATGAAGGGACCGAGTGTAATGTAGCCAAGTTTGTTGATGATACAAAGATGGGTGGGAAAGCAAATTGTGAGGAGGACACAAACAAATCTGCAAAGGGATATATAGACAGGCTAAGTGAGTGGGCAAAAATTTGGCAGATGGAGTATAATGTGGGAAATGAGAGGTTATCCTCTTTGGCAGAGAAAACAGAAAAGCAAATTATAACTTAAATGGAGAAAAATTGCAAAGTGCTGCAGTACAGAGAGACCTGGAGGTCTTTGTGCATGAAACACAAAAAGTTTGTATGCAGGTACAGCAAGTAATCAGGAAGGCAAATGGAATGTTGGCCTTTATTGCAAGGGGGATAGAGTATAAAAGCAGAGAAATCCTGCAACAACTGTACAGGGTATTGATGAGGCCACACCTGGAGTACTGCGTACAGCTTTGGTCTCTGTATTTAAGGAAGGATATACTTGCATTGGAGGCTGTTCAGCGAAGGTTCACTAGGTTGATTCCGGAGATGAGGGGTTTGACTTATGAAGATAGGTTGAGTAGGTAAAGGGCCGCCCATTTAAAACTGAGATGAGAAGGAATTTCTTCTCAGAGGGTTGTAAATCTATGGAACACTCTGTCCCAGAGAGCTGTGGAGGCCAGGTCATTGAATATATTTAAAGGCAGAGATAGACAGGTTTTTGAGCGATAAGGGAATAAAGGGTTATAGGGAGCCGGGAGGGAAGTGGAGCTGAGTCTATGATCAGATCAGCCATAATCTTATTGAATGGCAGAGCAGGCTCGAGAAGCCAGGTGGTCTACTCCTGCTCCTACTTCTTATGTTTTTATTATACTTTGTCCAGGTGACCATTTTTCACTCATGAGCCTATACCAATTATCAGCATGGAGAGCATCAAACACTCACACATATGCACTATCCAGCAGAAATCACCAGAAGCAGGAAGGCTGGCTGATAGTTGTTTTTACTCCTCCTTCACCCAGAATTTCCAAGGCCAATTCATGCACTTCAACTGCTATCCTGGCTGAGATTAGCTAATGCAGCACATCAGCAAAAATACCTGGGATCTTCTAGTGCAGTGGAGAAGGGGTCGTCAGGAGAGCTGACGAGAAAAACATTTTACATGGCTGATGAGAAAAGTGCTGGGTAAAATAAATAGTCAAGAGTTTATTAAGCAGTAACTAAAGATTGTAATAAGCTTAATAGATTCTAAAATACTGGAAAGAGGTATTAAGCCCTTCTATGAAGACCAACTCTGTCAGACATTGGAAAAGGCATTGGTTCCAAAATTCAAAAGGATTGTAGTCGAATGTGCACATTATCTAATTGGAAAATCCAAGAGATTCCACATTAACAGCAAAGGTCTGAAGTTGTTGGGAGCCATTTATCAGACCAGAGTAATGAGGAGTATCCAGAAAGGAGCAGAGATACTATTCTTCAAGCCTGCATTAAGGTTGGTTGAAGCAGTATAGAAAACCAAATATGGAAAGATTGAACTGAGACTATCAGGAGAGAGATGGGTGAAATAAAGTGGCAAACAAGTAAGTCAAGACCATCTGTGTGAACGGACTACAGATGTTTGCAAAGTAGTCATTCAATACACCATGAGCAGCAACTACTGTAAAGTAGACTGAAAGAGGTAACAAGTAAAATTGCATTGCTTCAGTATAGTACGTGACCAATAACCTTTTCCACTATAAAATGTATCCAAAAAATTGAAAAGAATGCACGACAGCTGATTTTCTCCCCTGACTCCATGCAACCTAACTGACAGACAGCTGGATAACTTGTTTCCAGGCCTCTGGCAGCGTTACCTGCAGCCACAGATCATTTGCAGATTTTTTCTCTTTCCTGAGTAAAGAATTGCCCACTTTTGTCTGTGCATAAATGATCTAGGAATGAGGATACTCATGTCAACAGAAAACACCTCAGAAATCTCTTGCATTTATTCCTGAGGTGGGGCTAGCATAACATTTGCAATTTTGTTTCTTGTACCTCATTCAGCAAGGTCCACTCATTGGATATATGTATCTTTTCAAAAGTTTTTTCATTACTCTGCTCTTTACAATTACTGTTGCAGATAAATATTTCAAGTTCATGAGTCCACAATACATATTCTGGATTAGTACATAAATAAAAGAAATAGGAGCAGGAGTAAGCCATACAACCCCTCGAGCCTGCCCTGCCATTTAATACGATCATGGCTGATCCGATTATGGACTCAGGCCCACTTCCCTGCCCGCTCCCCATAACCCCTTATCGTTTAAGAAACTGTCTATTTCTGTCTTAAATTTATTCCAGCTTCCACGGCTCTCTGAGGCAGCAAGTACCACAGATTTCCAACTCTCAGAGAAGAAATTTCTCCTCATCTCTGTTTTAAATGGTCGGCCCCTTATTCTAAGAGTAAAAGTGGCTCACTTGATAAAAGGCTATTAAACTGATTGAATTCCTCAGTTTTAAATGCATTAATATTTGATATGTATGCTGTGATAAAGCACAAAACAACTTGCATTTCTATAGCTCTCTGGTTCTTGCACAAGGGAAAATGCTGCAGAGCACTTTACAGGGGCAGGGAAGTCAACAATAAGCAGGAACGAGGGTAACACACTGCAGAGAAGTTGAAATTAAAATATCAACGCTTTTTTTTTTAAACGGAGACTTTTGAAAGCAAGTGAAGCGATTTTGGGATGGAATGGCAGGGACATTGGTGATAAAATGATGGTTCACTGAAGGTGAAGCAGGAAGAGTGAAGAACACGGTCAGTCAGACAATGCAAGCGCACGAGTTTGGCAAGAGATCACCAAAGCAGGGTGTGACAAGATCAAAAAAAGGGATTTGTAAATGAGGAAGGTAAGAATCTTAAACAAATTACTGAGGTGGGGGGGGGGGGGGGGGCGTGCGGTAGCCAATGGAGCTTGGCAAGGATGTGAGTGCTGGATATGCAGAACTTTGTGCAAGAGAAATGACAACTTGCATTCTGAAGAGTGGAATTTGGGAGAAGTAAAAATAATAACAGTGGAGAAGTTGAGCCATGAGGTGTTAAAGGTGTAAATTAGAGTTTCACTAGTCATAAGGGAGAGGTGGAAAGAGGCAATGTGTCGGATAGAAATAAAAGCATTATTTGAAACAGTTTTGGGGTTGAGCTTTGTTCTGGGTTAGAAAGTATAGCAATGACCTTGGAATTGTCAATGGAGGCAAAATGGAATAGCTGGGTGTTGGTTCAGACATAAAAAAAGAAAAACACGTTTCATTTATACACCACCTTACATGTCGTCAAGATGTCCGAAAGCACTTCACACAATTAATGTACTGTTTTTGAAATGCAATCGTTATTTTGTAAGCAAATGTGGCAACTAATTTATACACAGCAAGGTCCTACAAACAGTACCGAGATAAATGAATAAATAACCTGTTTTTTTATTGATGAATAAATGTTTGCAGAGACACAGAAATTCCCTGCTCCTCTTTGAATAGTGCCATGGGATTCAGGTGTTAGCTGTGCCTCAGTAGTGGCACTCTCACCTCCGAGTCAGAAGGTGTGGATTCCAATCCCATACCAGAGACTTGAGCACAAAATCTCGGCTAACACTTTAGTGCAGTAGTGGGGAGTTCTGCACTGGCGGAGGTGCCGCCTTTTGGATGAGACATTAAACCAAGACACTCTCAGCTGGATGTAAAACATCCCATAACATTATTCAAAGAAGAGCAGTGCAGTTATCCCCAGTGTTCTGGCCAATATTTATCCCTCAACCAACATCACAAACAGATTATCTGGTCATTATTGTATTGCTGTTTGTGGGGCCTAGCTGTGCACATATTGGCTGCTGCATTCGCTACATTACAACAGTGACTACACTTCAAAAGTACTTCATTGCCTGTAAAGTACTTTGGGATGTGTTAGAGCATCAAAGACTTGGACCATTCTTCACCCATCTACAAAGGAAGATTTGTTTTCTGTTCAGTTCTTTTTTAAAATGAAACTTTCTGTAGTTATAACCATTTAGGAGTGGAGGCAAGAAGAAAGGGAAAAAAGTGTTACCAAGTAAATCTTGCATATGCGCTGAAATTTGGTGCCTTAATCCAGTTAAAAATTTCAATTCAAACAGACGGTTTTGTTTTAGTCATGCCTACTTTTTATATAATGGTTGACAGTTATTCATCATTGAGCTATACAGGAGGGAAATAGAGGCAAACTTGAGGAAGAATCTGATTCCTCTGGCAGAGACTGGGTCATGTCAACTTTAGCACCAGAAGAGACTGGGACATGTCAACATTGACACCAGAAGATCTAACGGAGGTGGATCTAAGTTATGCTAATGCTTTTTTTTTTAAAGTTCTTGAATGACTGTGAATCAAAGGCTGGACTTTAAGGCAAAGCTGCCTGCTATGACACATGCTAGTAACACATGTATCCCTTTCCAAGTTCAAATAAGCAATACTGGGGCAGGAAGAGTGGTAATACAATTGAAACCTGTCTGAACTGGAACCAAAAGACCAGTGCAGTTCCATTAAACGTATCAGGATTAGCAGCTGCCCAAACCTAGTTTGATGCAAGTGGGAGGATTTTCAGATATTCTAGAAGTTGAGCTTCAGGATAGCAAACGTCACTACGATAACTTTGTGGTAGCAGTAGTAGATTAATTCCATTAACTGCAGTAAAATGTTTTCTGAGTAGGGTTTACGCAAACGTTTTGGGGTCAAGTTTCGGCCTGAGTTGCTCCTATTTTTTTGGAGCAACTGGTTGAGAATAGAGTATCTTAGAAATTGCAATTCTCGGCATTTAGTTTGCTCCAGTTCTAGTCAGTTAGAACAGTTTCATTTTGGAACAGACTTTTTTTTCAAAAGGTGGGTGGTGGTGTCCGGCCACTTACGCCTGTTTTGAAAGTTTAGGCAGTGAAAACTTATTCCAAACTAACTTAGAATGGAGTAAGTGTAGATTTTTGTAAGCTCAGAAAAACCTTGCCTACACTTAGAAAATCAAGCGTAGGTTACAAATCAGGCGTAGGGAAGAGAGATGGGAAGGGGGGGTGCGGGGGGAGAAGAGAAAGGGAAGTTTACAAACATGAAACACATCACTTTTACAAATAAAGAGCCATCAATAATCAATAAATCAATCAAAAAAATAAATAAATAAATAATTAAGTTTCTACTCACCGACTACAGCACCGGGAGCCCTACAACAGCGTGCTGGGGCTGGGGCTGGGACAGGGCTCCCCCTCCCTCCCCTCCCCCCTCCCAGTGTATCTATCTCAGTCCCTGTCTGTCAGTGTCTATGTGTTTCTGACAGCGAGGGGAGGGGGGGGGCGGAGGAAGGGAGAGGGAGGGGGAGAAGTGAGAGGGAGAGGGAGGAAAGAGGGGGGGGGGGGAGGGGAGGGAGGCAAACTTGGAGATATTACACTCTATTCCTTCATCCAAATCGTTAATGTATATTGTAAAGAGCTAGGGTCCCAGCTCTGAGCCCTGCGGCACCCCACTAGTAACTGCCTGCCATTCTGAAAAGGACCCGTTTATCCCGACTCTCTGCTTCCTGTCTGCCAACCAGTTCTCTATCCATGTCAGTACATTACCCCCAACACCACGCACTTTGATTTTGTACACCAATCTCTTGTGCGGGACCTTGTCAAAAGCCTTTTGAAAGTCCAAAAACACCACATCCACTGGTTCTCCCTTGTCCACTCTACTAGTTATATCCTCAAAAAATTCCAGAAGATTCGTCAAGCATGATTTTCCCTTTCATAAATCCATGCTGACTCGGTCCGATCCTGTCACTGCTTTCCAAATGGGCTGCTATTTCATCCTTAATGATTGATTCCAACATTTTCCCCACTACTGATGTCAGGCTAACCGGTCTATAATTACCCGCTTTCTCTCTCCCTCCTTTTTTAAAAAGTGGTGTTACATTAGCTACCCTCCAGTCCATAGGAACTGATCCAGAGTCGATAGATTGTTGGAAAATGATCACCAATGCATCCATTATTTCTAGGGCCACTTCCTGAAGTACTCTGGGATGCAGACTCTCAGGACCCAGGGATTTATCAGTCTTTAATCCCATCAATTTCCCTAACACAATTTCCCGTCTAATAAGGATATCTTTCAGTTCCTCATTCTCACTAGACCCACTGTCCCCTAGTACATTCAGAAGGTTATTTTTATCTTCCTTTGTGAAGACAGAACCGAAGTATTGGTTCAATTAGTCTGCCATTTCTTTGTTTCCCATTATAAATTCACCTGAATCCGACTGCAAGGGATCTACGTTTGTCTTTACTAATCTTTTTCTCTTCACATATTTATGGAAGCTTTTGCAGTCAGTTCTTATGTTCCCTGTAAGCTTCCTCTCGTACTCTATTTTCCCCTTCTTAATTAAACCCTTAGTCCTCCACTGTTGAATTCTAAATTTCTCCCAGTCCTCAGGTTTGTTGCTTTTTCTAGCCAATTTATATGCCTCTTCCTTGGTTTTAACACTATTCTTAATTTCCCTTGTTAGTCATGGTTGAGTCACCTTCCCAGTTTTATTTTTACGCCAGACAGGGATGTACAATTACTGAAGTTCATCCATATGATCTTAAAATGTTTGCCATTGCTTATCCACCATCAACCCTTTAAGTATCCTCTGCCAGTCTATTCTAGTCAATTCACACCTCATACCGTCGAAGGGGGGGAGGGGAGCAGGCAGCGGAGCGGGGGCTGGAGGTCGGGTAGCGGAGCAGGAGCAGGGTGGGCTCAGGCAGCGGAGCGGGAGCTGGGGTGGGGAGGTGAGAGAGCCAGAGGGAGCGTGAGCTGAACAGGGGAGGAAGCTGGAGCCACAGCCAGAGCAGGAGCTGAAGAGGAGGGAGGTGCAGTCTGATCGCATCCCCAGTGAGCCCATTCGGCCAGAGCTAGGGGCGGCGTGCTTTGGGCCCCTCCCACACAGTTTCGGGCGCAAGGAGCTACTGCACATGCGTGCCCACTGTAGCGCGCATGTGCAGAGGTCCCGGCACTGTTTTCAGTGCAGGGACCTGGCTCCGCCCCCCCACAGCTTGTGCTGCGCTGCACCGAGGGCCTGGATCGACCTGAGGGAGTGGAGAATACCGAGGTAAGTTTTCAGCGCGGTTTTGAGCGCGGAAAACAGGCGTGGCTCGCGGGGCTGCGCTGTTCTAGGCACAGCCCGAAACTTGACCCCTTTGTCTCCATAGGACACAAGTGTCCAATTGGATTTAACACATTAAATTGCCTAAGACATATCACATACAATTATAAAAACCAGCATTTCAGTTAATCCTGGGGAGGCAAGGTAGATTGATAAATTTGTTCAAATGTGCCATTTCTAAGAGGCCAAGAACTACCGGTACTTAATCACATCACCTAATAAATTAAAGTAGTCCGTAGAAATTCACATTTTACAAAGACATGAATGTGGCTAATGACGAGAACAGAGGGGAAGCAACCAAACAATTTTGAAAGCACAGATTTAGTAGGCATTAATTTCTATACCTTTACATCATTTTCTTTCAGTTCCAATTGTCAGATCATTTCTCCTGCTACTTAAATTTGGTGCCTACTAAATTTGTGCTGCAGGAAACCGTGCCAAATAGCAAAATTCCAGAATTAAACCAGACCAGCAATCAGAAAAAATTTCACATCCACAGCACTGAAATCTTTTGATTCTTTTTTTGAGCTGTGAAGAGTAAATATTTGTTTAAAACAGACTCAGATGCTGACGGGCAGCTTTATGCAACAGGAAGGATGCAAAGTCAGAGACAGTGGTGAGGGCAAATGGTGAGTCGAAGAAGAGGACAGTTAAAAGCCATCTTGTTTATATAAGACAACCCACAAATGTTGGATAGCATGTTATATTCATTGTTTTATATTATTACTTGAAGATTAGTTGCATAGATTGAATCAAGGAGTTCCATCACAGCTATTCTGTATGTTCACCTTAGTGAAATAAAGTAACTAACAATTCATATAAGGCCTTGTCTTACCAAGTGCTTGCTCAGTCTGCCTTTGGAGATTAAGTGCGCAATATCCAGTCCAGATCATAAGGGTGCTAGTGTTACATCCTTGGATTATGCTACTGTACAAGTAGATATCAGGCAGAGAGCGTCAAATGCCATAAAAGTAAGACACTCAAGACTGCTTCCATAACCAACTGATCCTATCGAAATAGAGAAGGTATCTATGGCAGACCCAAACTATAACAGACCCACAAAAATGCATCAGGAAGTCAGTCCCTCACGGTTGCAATTGGATTCTGCTTTATATAGTGGAACCCTGCAGTATCAACACCCAACTCAACAGTTTAAAAATAGGGGAATAGATTGGCGCACAGAGGTCAGTTCTAGAGACAGGAACAGGAACTGGAAAAATCGATAGTGGAAAATATCTTTTGAGATTTATAGATAACTTTTGAGGATTAATTCCAAACTGTGACAAAAACAGAGTGGAAACAGCTTAAAAAGACAAAAAAAGTTAAAATAGCAATTTATAAGAACACAACTATATTTACATACTTGAAAAATTAAATCATGATGCCCTTTACTCTCCAGAAAAGAGTGATAAACAGAAATAAAAACAAGCGCTACTAGATGGACACTTTCTCTGTATGAAGCTCTACAGACCTTTGTAGAAGTGATGCTGATCCAACAAAACTTAGTTTGGATATCTACAATGAGTGAACCACAATACAACTACATTACATTGAATCTCTCCTGGTCAATGAACTAGAACTACAGGCAAGTATTAAAAGAATGCTGGATAGCTGTCTGAGGATTCCAAGGCAGTAATCCAGTCAAGTGGTTCAGATAATATCTCAAACCATGAAAACAAAGTTTCAGCCAATGTAAAGGTCAGAATGCTGAAAATCAACATGGTCATGTTACGTGTATCTCAACTTCCAAAGCATAAAAACATCAGAAAAGGAAGGACAACTGATAATTGAGTATAGTTATTGACAGTCCATATAACCCAAATATTTATCTACACATATGGTTAAAAGTGTTTTAATCCATACTATGGGTGGAAATGGTGTAGAACATATGAAGCTAATAAGTATTCAAGTTACATTTGATGCATTTCAAAGGCATTTTGCAAACAAGAATGACACCAAGAATCCACACACACACACCTTGTTTTAGGATAAGGGTTATACAGGATACTGCTGATTATTTGATTATGCTTTCCATAATCTTCTACATACATATATAACAAAGCTGATCAGGAGAGTTAAACTGTAAACATAACAGAAACTAATTTTATTCCATTTTTACTTTTTAATCCTGAATTATACTTTAGAGAACCAGATTCAAATGTTTTTCATAGGATTCTCCTGAACTCTCAAGGAATTTAGCACAAGGTAAAGTAAAGTCATACAGCAACAGTAACATTTGAATCCTCACCCAAATTATTTTGGAATGTATGCTTCTAGAAAGAAAGAAAATTTAAACAGTTTTGGTCTACAAAAGGCATCAGTTGTAATAAAAGTGATTGATCAGAAGTTGAACTTACTGTCTGCGACTTCACAGGCGTGTTTCTTTCTGAAGTTAAGCCTTTGCTTCAGATGTATCAGCTCTAATGCAGACAAATCTTTAATTCCACGTTAACTTTGGAAATAATTCACCTTCAGGCCAAAAGAAAATTATGTTCAATCAATGTGATGCTTTGCTCATATAATTTAGTTCTTAAGATTCAAAACCATTAGTTCCCCATTGGGCTAAAATGAGGAAAAAATACAGTACAGGGTACATAGTCTCTACATATTTTTCTAAGCAACATAGTATTGTGTACAAATTGAGGAAATCACCTACTTTGATTAAACAATTTCAACCCACTCCCTTCTCTCCCGAGGGCATCAACTCATGCTAGGATTCTAGTCCATACAATCTTAAATGAGAATGTATTTTAAATTCTTCACTTCCTCTTATTCCATCTTCTATTTCTCATCTCTATTTTTCCAGTTTTAATTCTTACCCATTTTTCTTCAAAAATTAACTTTCAAGCTTTATTCCCTTCTCAGTTTGCTTCTGCTTTCTTTTGGTGCTTACCATCCATTTTGTAGGTGGAAGTAAATTTCCTTCAGCAACTTTAAAAAATATATCAACTGCTGTCTCATACCCCATACCAAGTGGCATTAATTTATGTATGCGGCTTATTCAACTGTAAAGGGCATCACAGCCAAGCCAAATACTGCCCTCATTCAATAACCACACAAGTGCATTTTCTAGCGAGACTCACCAAACCACAATCAGGAACTCAAGTTGATTTCCTTAACCCTCACTTCTCAACTGAGGAGGAAGGGAGTGATGAAACTAACTGTAGTATCCCAATCAGTGCTTCAGAAGAGGTTAACAGCACAGACCAGATATCTAATTTGAGGCCCTGCTACTCTGTATGCCTTAGTAGTAAACATGGGACAGTGCATTAAAGCACTAAGCCATTGAAGGAGCGAGGGGTCATTTTATAAAAAGGTGCAGACCATAATGGTAACATTTTGTTGATCAGTAACTGCTGTTATTATAAATATCTCATCACCATTTCTATGAGCCATCCAAACATCATTACAGATCGGTGGGATTTACTTTAGTGTAACAGTTTTCATTGTGCTAGTAATATTTTTTTGTACTAATATTGACCTTAACCTGCTGTTTATACCTTTATTTTGGCTACTGCTACATAGAGGCTTGCTATCTGTTTTGATACAAAGAAGGACTACCTAACTCATTCTCGATTACTGATTGAATGGCTGCGCAGTTTTGAGAATTTCTGTTTTTATTTCAGACTTCCAGCATTTGCAGTCTTCAGAACATCGGAACAGGAGTAGGCCATTCAGCCCCTCGAGCCTGTTCCACTATGGCTGATCTGAATCCTGACTCCATTTACCTGCCTTGGCTCCATATCCCTTAATACCCTTGGCGAGCAAAAATCTATCGATCTAAGATTTTAAATTAATTGAGCTAGCATCTACTGCTTTTTGTGGGAAAGAGTTCCACACTTCTACAAGCCTGCATGTGAAGAAGTGTTTCCCAACTTCTCTCCCGAAAGGTCTGGTTCTGATTTTAAGGTTCTGCGCCCTTGGCCTCGACTCCCCCAGACTCTCATCATCATCTTCAAAGGCAGTCCCTCGGAATCGAGGCCCAGACTCTATCTATTAATTTCTTTTAAAATCCTAAAATCCTCAATCAAATTATCCCTTAACCTTCTATATTGGAGGGACATAAACAAGTCTTATTTATATCATCTCTCCTCAAAATTTAACCCGTGGATCCCGGGTCGTCGTCTTCTTAGGCAGTCCCCCGTAGTCGAGGATGACTTGCTTCCACACTAACATGAGTTCTAAGGTAATTGAGGAGACCAATGTGGGATCTACAGTCTCTGTCACAGGTGGGGCAGATGGTGGTTGGAGGGAAGGGTGGGTGGGGTGCTTGGGTTGTCGTGCGCTCCTTCCGCTGTTTGTACTTAGCTTCCACGTACTCCTGGCGAAGAGACTCGAAGTGTTCAGCGCCTTCTCGGATGCTTCTCCTCCACTTTGAGCAGTCTTGGGCCAAGAATTCCCAAGAGTCAGTGGGGATGTTAAATTTTTTCAAGGAGGCTTTGAGGGTGTCCTTGAAGCGTTTTCTCTGCCCTCCTGGGACTCACCTGCCGTAACATTGCTCGGAGTTGAGTATCGGGCGTGCGGACAAAGTGGTTGGGACACTGATGCATTTCCATTATTTGTTCCATGAACACAACACAACACATCAATAGGGAACAGGTCCAAACAGTAAATATGGTCCATTTGGAATAGTTAGCGCTAAGCCTTCAAAGGAGCTGCTGGCGCATGGCTCGAGCAATCGTTAAAGGGGTACGACGGCTCGCCCTACTCCACTGTCGTGCTCAGGGTTCAGGTAGCTGCATGGCTTCCTAGTCCTCCTCGTCATCTGCATCTTTCTCATCATCAGCCACTCTCACCTCAGGTGGGTCTTCTACTACCAACTGCTGCTGCCTCATGATGGCTAAGTAATGCAGCACACAACAGTGAACTGACTGACAATCTCAGGGTAGTATTGCAAGTAGCCTCTGGAATGGTTCGGGCATCGGAAACGCTGTTTCAAGATACTAATGATCCTTTCTATTATGCTGCAATGTGCAACATGTTGTATTCCCAGTCAGCTTCCATCTGAGTTACGCGTAGGGGAGTCATGAGCCAGGTGGCGAGGCCGTACCCTTTGTTTCCCAGTAGCCAGCTCTTCCCTTCTGGCTGCTGCTGAAACATGACAGATATAGCGCTCTGACGTAGGATGAACGCATCATGGGTGCTCCCAGGGTATCTCGCATCAACTGACATGATGCGATGCATGTCGTCATACATGAGCTTCACGTGAACAGAGTGGAAGCCTTTTCTGTTCCTGTACATCTCTGAATCCTCCAAAGGTGCTTGCAAGGCGATGTGGGTACAATCAATGCAGCCCTGTACCTTTGGGAAGCCAGCAATCCTGGAGAAGACCACAGCCCTTTCTCGCATTGCCTGGGCAGTCATGGGGAACTTTATGTAGTCATTCCTCTGGGCATATAGTGCAGCAGTCACATGCTGAATGCAGATACGTGTTGCATGTTGAGAAATGGTGCACACATCTCCAGTTGTGGCCTGGAATGATCCAGATGCATAGAATGGAAATGCAGCTGTAAGTTTCACTTCAACTGACAAAACAGTCCTCCTGATGCTTCTAGGTTGCAGGTCTGCTTTTACTAACTCACAGATCTCGGTTAGAACTTCTTTGTGGAAACGCAGCCTTCTCACACAGTCTGCATCACTTAGGTGCAGGTATGGCCGCCTGTCTCGATATACCTGACGTGGGTAAGGCCTCCTGCCCATCATCCTATGTGCTCCGAGGTTCCTCATGCGATGACGGTGAATCAATCGTCTCCTCCGCAGCACCAGCATGCAGAAGGCTTGCACAAGGTATGGCATTGTCAGTATTACCCCCATGATTAAATTGTAGCTTTGCAAGAAGCTCATGGCAGCAGGACAAGGACTTAAAGCTGCTTTGTTCTCTCTCTCCCCATGGTCGACGGGCTGGTATGGACCACTCCCAGGTCTGCGCATACGTAATCGGCTTGCTTGGAACGGGAAGCTAGGCATTCAAATGAGGACATTTGGGGCAACGAGGTGTAATGCAATTCTTTAATTTTAGATTTTTTTCAAAGTACCACCTCATCACCGACCAAACGTCTCCTCACCGGGCTCAAGGATCGGCCGGTAGTATCGTTCCTTCGCCCAGACACAGGGGCTCACCATCACCCCTCCTCCGCCCACCCCGGGCTTCTTTTGATGCTGCTGCATAGCGCAAGGGTTCTCCTCCCTTCAGTTCGGCTTCCACACCCCCACCCCCCACATCCCCCGGGCTTCTTTTGAAGCCAAGCCTGTGTCCGGGCAAGGGACCGATTCTGCCGGCCAACCTTCGAGCCCGGTTTGGAGACTTTCGGTGGTGGCATGGCAAAATCCAAACTTAAAGAATTGCATTAGACTTCCATTTTCTGCGTTTTAAATTTGAAAAAATTAAGCTTCATGATGCATATTTATTGTCTTCTTGACTCCCTCCAAAACTTTGCATAAAAACAATGGTGTCTTTCTGTGTCGATTTTTGTGTGTGTGCTGGTCTTTCTTATCTGCCCAGAAGGTTTTTTGGGAGTAGTTACATACGTTGTCTTCGGAAAAATGTAAGCTGGCCAAACTTGCACAAATGTGAAAAGCTGGCGCTGACATCACGTAAAAACGAACCTAAAAAAAGCGTAACTAACTGAGTTATGCTGGCGCACAAACTTTAGGGAAACGTGGATATTTTAATTTAGGCCAAAAAAAATGACGCAGATAACTGGTGAAAATTGAGCCCAAACAAGGACATTTTGTGAAATATTGAGGAAAAGTAACCTTGATTTTTCAGCATTTGTACTATGGAATTAAGGAGCAGCATATACATAAGAATTAGGAACAGGAGTAGGCCATCTAGCCCCTCGAGCCTGCTCCGCCACTCAACAATATCATGGCTGATCTGGCCGTGGACTCAGCTCCACTTACCCGCCCGCTCCCCATAACCCTTAATTCCCTTATTGGTTAAAAATGTATCTATCTGTGATTTGAATACATTCAATGAGCTAGCCTCAACTGCTTCCCTGGGCAGAGAATTCCACAGATTCACAACCCTCTGGGAGAAGAAATTCCTTCTCAACTCGGTTCTAAATTGGCTCCCCCGTATTTTGAGGCTGTGCCCCCTCGTTCTAGTCTCCCCGACCAGTGGAAACAATCTCGCAGAATCCAAGTTTTTAAATCTTTAAGGATTGTTTGCTACAAACTTTAAGCAACAAACAAGCTATTTATCCCGACAAATTAGCTATATACTTAAAAGCCAAAGCTTTGAAGTTAGATGGTAAAAACATATGCGCCATAGCATCGTTCAAAGGACTAATGCATTGGTGGTTGCTCAGACAATCCAACCTTTACCATATGCGGAAACATCCCAATATCAGCAAAAGATAACTAAATTCACCCTCAAAAATATAACCTCATCTAGAAATCTGCTGCTCATATCCCAATGCGCAAAGTCCTGTTCACCCATCACCAATGTGCTTACTGACCCACATTGGCTCCCGGTCCACCAATGCTTCGATTTTTAAATTTTCATCCTAGATTTCAAATTGCTGCATGGCCTTGCCCTTCCTATCTCTAACCTCTTCCAGCCTTACAACCAACGTTCCCTTTAATTTTTTGGGTCCCATTCAAAATACCACGCATAGGTGTTTTTTCCTATTTAAAAGCCGGCGAGCTTGTTGCGCAGGTGCTGCATGGCCGCAGATTAACAGGAACATTGCTTACAACCAATGTCCCGTTTAGCTGCGCTGCTGGCTGAAACTCCGGAACAGGCCGCTTGCTGGTTTAACAATGGAAAAATCGCACATGCATGGAAGTTTGAAGGGACCAGGCACCCAAAACAAATTACAGGGAACATTGCCTACAACCTCGGAACTCGGCATTCCTCAAATTCTGGCTGCGTGTGCATCCTTCCCTTCCTTCGCCTCACTATTAGAGGCTGTACCTTCAACTGTTGAGGCCTTAAGGTCTGGAATTCCACCCATAAAACTTTCCATCTCTTCACCTCTCCGTCACCCCTCCTTCAAGATGCTCCTTAAACCTACTCCTTTAACTAAACTTTGCCCCAATATCTCTTCGAGTCGGATTCAGTCCAGTGAAGAGCCTTGGAATACTTTACTATGTTAAAGGCATTATATGAATGCAATTTGTTGTTGTTTTTAATTTATAGTTTGGTATTTGGTGCCATTGAATGGATGGTACCTGTGATTTGAAAGTCATCTGCACACCAGGTGCGAGAGGAACTGGAAGAGGTGTACATAGCATTTGCCATACAAGGCTCAAGTCTCAAGGTATTTTTCAGGATACAAATCTTGATAATTCCTCATTGTTTGGGCTATCTAATCAAAAACTGTAATGGGCAAAATTATGCAAATAAGGAACTTAACATTTTCCCGTGGGCTGCGAGTAATCCTTGTCGGAAGCATTTATTGCCAGCCACTTTTCAGAAATTTTGTGTTTTAAAACTAGACTAGCCAGTTTGTGGAATGTTGCCAATCACATTTGACCAAACTGAAATAAGAGTCAATTAAACCATGATGGTGCACATTCCTTGAGAATCATAGAATAGTACAGCACAGACATCGAGTCTCCGCCAGCTCTTTCGCAGAGCAATCCAGTTGGTCCCACTTCTTCCCCATATCCCTGCAATGTTTAATCCTTCAAGTATTTATCCAATTCCCTTTTGACGGCTACTATTGAATCTGTATCTACCACTATCAGGCGGTGCATTCCAAATCCTAACCACTCGTTGCGTAAATAAGTTCTTCCTCATGTCGCCTCTGGTTCTTTTGCCAATCACCTTAATTCGGTGCCCTCTGGTTAGTGACCCTTCCGCCATTGGAAACAGTTTCTCTTTAGTTACTCTATCTAAACCCTTTATGATTTTAAACACCTTGATCAAATCTACTCTTCTCCTCTGCTCCAAGGAGAACGACGCCAGCTTTTCCACTCTATCCACGCAATTGTAATCCCTCATTCCTCGAAGTATTCTAGTAAAGCTCTTCGGTACCCTCTCCAAAACCTGTGTGTCCTTCCGAATGTGTGGTGCCCAGAATTGGACAATAATACTTCAGCTCGGGCTGAACTAGTGTTTTATATTGGTTTAGCATAACTTCCTGGCTTTTGTATTTTATACCTCTATAAAGCACAGGTCGTTATGCTTTATTAACTGCTTGATTAACCGGTCCTGCCACCTTCAAAGATTTGTGCACAAGCACCCCCAGGTCTCTCTCTTCTTGCACCTCCTTTAAATAACAGGCTTCCGAAGATCCATATCCCATAGGGTGTTTGTGGACGGACAAGAGCAGTCAGTTTTATTGAGGACTACAGGTGTACTGGTAAATCACTGAACATGGAATGTCTGAGGAACAAGCTCTCTCACCGGCTAGACACACAACAAATACACCAAAAATATATACTGGAAATCAGTCATGAACTGAATGAATGAACTTGCATTTGTATAGCACATTTCATGAAATCCCCAAGTGCCTTACAGCCAACCAAGTACTATTGACTATTATAATGAAGACAAATGTAGCAGGATTATTTGACAACTCTCCTGACCAGCCCTTCATCAACCAAAGAGGTATGAATAAAATGACAAAATTTCCTGTCCTGGGAGGACTCTCAAAGAATATGTTCAAGGTCAGTGCCAATAAAGGCTATTGGAGACAGCTTCAGGCAAGACAGGAAATTAAGATATAACCGTTAGGTTCTAGCAAGGACTAACTAAAAAAATTTCTTTAATATATAAAGTATTATGTCTTGTCTACTTACCAGGAATGCATAGCGTGCTTTCTAGTTTTATATGTTACAGGAAGCTGGAACTACTACCTTGTTGAGTCACATGTATCCTGCAAATTAAAGTTACTTCATTGCACCAAAATGTTCAGCAGTTCTATTTGCCAGGCACATGCGAGATTAACTGCTCAGAACACAATATCCAACTCATAGGACAATGAATTGTTAGATACTACCATAACTCAACTGTTCCAATGGCCTCCTGGCCGGCCTCCCATTTTGCAACCTCTTAACTTGAACTCATCCAAAACTCTGCTGCTCGCATCTTAACTCACATCAAGTTCCGTTGATCCATTACCCCTGTACTCGCTGACCTATAATGGCTCCAGATATGGTAACGCGATGATTTTAATATTCTCATCCTCGATCTCAAATCCCTCCATGGCTTCACCCTTCCGTGTATCTGTAGTCCCCTCCAACCTTCAGATCTCTGCGCTTCTCCAATTCTGGCCTCTTGCACATTTACCATTTTCATTGCTCCACCATTGGTGGCCATGCCTGCAGCTGCCTCGGCCCTAGGCTCTGGAATTCCCTGCCTAAACATCACCGACTCTCTCTCCTCCATTAAGATGCTCCTGAAAAAAATTCTGTTTGACCTAGCTTTTGGTCACCTGTGCTTTGGCATGTTTTACTACAGTAAAGGTGCATGCAAATGGTTATAACTAGGTAGCAGTGCAGGCTAAAACGGGCACATAAAGGATGCAGAATACACTTAACAGAGTCACCAACATTACTGAACCAGAGAAGGATATCTGCAGCAGACCCAAAATTTGTAACATCTGAACTTCTGGGATTTACAGACAAGAAAATGTACACAATCTAATTACTGAGAGGATGGGGCCAAGAAGGAGGAGGAGAGATACACATATCCAGGAATCAATAACAGATCAAATTCATTGTTTACAAAGATCCCTAAAAGTACTAGTACTAGTAAAATGAATGTAAAAGTACTAACCAATGCTGCCAGACAAGGGATTCACCCCCACACCCAATGCTGCCAGGTACCAGGAATCCACCAATGAGTCAAACCTCCCCCAGTTGTGCCAAACTCCACCAATTCTCCCTTTCCCAGCTACAGCAGTCCCACTGCAGTATTGTACAATCAATCAAACTCCAGGACCTTCATGACAATTCCTAAAATCATTCAGTGCAACTACAACTTCCTTTAAAAATTGCACATGAAAGTGCTTTGATGCTTTTGAAACCTCGCTAAGAAATAATTAGGTGACCCAGAAAATGATTCATACCACAAATTGCACAACAATGCGTTTCATTACAAGACTACATGAATATACAGATGTTCGATTTCTGAAGAATGAGCTGTAAAATGGTCTGCATTCGATATCGAAGCACATGGTTTCTATCAAATTTGATTAAGACACAGAAAATTTAAGTAAACTCGCTTACAGATGCCAAGTCGTCTTTAATCTACCAGTGCAAACCAATGGATCAATAACCAATCACATCTGAAAGCAGTACAGACTATAAATTTATCGTTGTGGAAAAACTGAAAGCAGGTGCAATTAGTACATTTGCCGACGTGGTAACTTACACCCTGAAAGAAGAGCAGTTTACAGACTTGGCTGGGTTGGTTGATATTTCTGCACCTTTCAAGCCTCCAGTGCTGATTACAAGCACGGCGTCAATGTAATGACTCAAATCAAAGCCAAGACTTGCAACAGACTGGAAGTTAGCCAATCCTATCTCGCAGCAAGCAAAGATGTCAACCTTGACCGAATTTATCATTGGAAAATTGAGAAACACAGATGGGAGAAATTTCAAGCATGATGTAACTAAGTCATGTTGAATAAATATCAACCTTATTTATTTGTATTGTCTATATTCTTTCAGTGGTGATTGTTGTTGTAAAATGTAAACCGCCATGGACAAAAATGTCATGCTCAGAGGAGTTTGTGGCCCGCCCTGTACAAATAATAATTAGAAGGAACATTGCTCCTGACATGTGACCAGTACAGGGGTTCTCTGGTCCATCTCAAAGCGAGTTAAGCCACTTCAATACATTGATATGATTGCATCATTATGCAGAGAGGGCTTGGAGAAGAATATATTGCCATCCTAATCCAGATCCTATCTAGATGGCTCCTTCGCTGAGCCACATCAAGTAAGCTCATAACACCAAACATTTTAAAAAGCAGTAATAAATAATGAGCGTACACATAACCACAGTTCATATTTAGTGGACATGGACCAATGATATCATACATGAACAAAAGGATACTAATTTTAAAAAAATGAACAGAACCATACGTCACTCCAGCTTTCTCATTCTCGTGCAGTTTTTCCTTTGATGCCATAAAAATTGATATTGAAAAAAAATAAAGAATTGTGCATTTATACAGTGCATTCTGTGACAACAGGAGATCCCAAATTGCTTTACAGCCAAATGAATTACTTTTGAAGTATAGTCACCACCATTATTTACTATTTTTACCTCCAGACTTGACTATTCCAACGCACTCATGGCTGACCTCCCACCATTATACCCCACGTAAACTTAAGGTGATCCAAAACTCGGCTGCCTGTGTCCTATGTCTGCGCTCCTCTAATACTGCCCTCCTGAGCATCGCTGATTATGAGATCAGTGCGTTAGTGAGAAATGATATTGGCTCAGAAGATCAAGATGTTGAATCAGTTTGAGTAGAGATAAGGAATAAGGGGAAAAAGTCACTGGTGGGCATAGTCTATAGGCCCTCTAACAGTAGCTACACTGTTGGACGGAGTATAAATCAAAAAATAATGGAGGCTTGCAAAAAAGGAATGGCAATAATCATGGGCGATTTTAACCTTCATTTTGATTAGACAAAGCAAATTGGCCAGGGTAGTTTTGAGGAAGGGTTCATAGAGTGTATCCGGGATAGTTTCCTTGAACAGTACGTTGAGGAACCAACCAGGGAGCAGGTTATCTTAGATCTGGTACTGTGTCATAGACAGGATTCATAAATGAACTCCTAGTAAATGAGTGACCATAACATGGTTGAATTTCAAATTCAGTTGGAGGCTGAGAAAGTTGGATCTCAAACCAGGGTCCTCAGCTTAAATAAAGGAGACTACAAAGGTATGAGGGCAGAGTTGGCTAAAGTGGACTGGGAAAATAGATTAAAGTATGGAACGGTTGATGAGCAGTGGCAGACATTTAAGGAGATATTTCATAACTCGCAACAAAAATATATCTCAATGAGAAGGAAAGACTAAGAGAAGGGATAACCATCCGTGGCTAACTAAGGAAATAAGGGATGGTATCAAATTGAAAACAAGGGCATACAATGTGGCCAAGACTAGTGGGAGGCCAGAGGATTGGGAAACTTTTAAAAGCCAGCAAAGAACAACTAAAGAATTGATAGAGAAAGGGAAGATAGATTATGAAAGTAAACTAGCACGAAATATAAAAACAGATAGTAAGAGTTTCTACAGGCACATAAAAAGGAAAAAAGAGTGGCTAAAGTAAATGTTAGTCCCCTAGGGGATGAGACTGGAGAATTAATAATAGAGAACAGGGAAATGGCAGAGACGTTGAACACATATTTTGTATCAGTCTTCACGGTAGAAGGCACTAAAAACATCCCAATAGTGGATAATCAAGGAGCTATAGGGAGGGAGGAACTTAATACTATCACGATCACAAAAGAAGTAGTACTCGGTAAAATAATGGGACTAAAGACGGATAAGTTCCCTGGACCTGATGGCTTACATCCTAGGGTCTTAAAAGAAGTGGCTGCAGAGATAGTGGATACATTGGTTGTAATCTACCAAAATTCCCTGGATTCTGGGGCGGCCCCAGCGGATTGCAAAACCACAAATGTAATGCCCCGATTTTAAAAAGGCCGACAGAAAGCAGGAAACTATAGACCAGTTAGCCTAGCACCTGTCATTGGAAAAATTATTAAGCAAGCAGTCGAGGGACATTTGGAAAGCATAATTCAATCAAGCAGAGTCAGCATGGTTTTATTAAAGGGAAATCATGTTTGACAAATTTGCTGGAGTTCTTTGAGGATGCAACGAGCAAGATGGATGAGGGGGAACCAGTAGATGTAGTGTATTTGGATTTCCAGAAGGCATTCGATAAGGTGCCACATAAAAGGTTACTGCACATGATAAACGTTTGAGGTTGGGGCAATATATTAGCATGGATAGAGGATTGGCTAACGAACAGAAAACAGAGAGTCGGGATAAATGGGTAATTTTCCAATTGGCAAACGGTGACTAGTGGGGTGCCGCAGGGATTGGTGCTGGGTCCTCAACTATTTACAATCTATATTAATGACGTGGATAAAGGGACCAAGTGTAATGTAACAAAGATGGGTGGGAAAGCAAATTGTGAGGACAAAAAATCTGCAAAGGGATATAAACAGGTTAAGTGAGCGGGCAAAAATTTGGCAGATGGAGTATAATGTGGGAAAATTTGAGGTTATCAACTTTGGTAGAAAAAATAAAAAAGCAAATTATAATTTAAAGAGAGAAAAAATGGAAAGTGCTGCAGTGTAGAGGGATCTGGGGGGTCCTTGTTCATGAAACACAAAAAGTTAGCATGCAGGTACAGCAAGTAATCAGGAAGGCAAATAGAATGTTGGCCTTTATTGCAAGGGGGATAGAGTATAAAAGCAGAGAAGTCTTGCTACAACTGTGCCGGGTATTGGTGAGGCCACACCTAGAGTACTGCGTACAGTTTTGGTCTCTGTATTTAAGAAAGGATATACTTGCATTGGAGGCGGTTCAGAGAAGGTTCACTAGGTTGATTCTGGAGACTTATGAAGGTAGATTGAGCAGGTTGGGCCGATACACATTGGACTTAAGAATGAGAGGTGATCTTATCGAAACATACAAGATAATGAGGGGGCTCGACAAGGTGGATGCAGAGAGGATATTTCCACTCATAGGGGAAACTAAAATTAGGGGGCATAGTTTCACAATAAGGGGTTGTCCATTTAAAACTATGAGGAGGAATTTCTTCTCAGAGAGCTGTGGAGGCTGGGTCATTCAATGGCCCCAAGTTTCCACACGCGGCAAAACAGGCGCCCCTCCGAGCTGGGCGCCCGTTTTTCGCGCCTAAAACGGCGCCTGAAAAAAAACGCGCTATTCTCGAGCGCTTTGCAGCTCGATGTGTGCTTGCGGCGGCGCCCAGGGGGCGGAGCCTACTACTCGCGCCGATTTTCTAAGTAGGAGGGGGCGGATACCATTTAAATGAGTTTTTTTCGTGCCGGCAATCCTGCGCGTGCACGTTGGAGCGTTCGCGCAGTGTGAAGGAAACATTGGCACTCGCCTATTTTTGTAGTTCTTTGCAGCTGTTCATTTTTTATCATTTTTTAATAAAAGCACATTGCCCTTCCATGATCAGCACTGAGGCTTCTTGCAGCAGTGAGAAGGCTGCAGGAAGCCTCAGAAGTTGAGGCAGCCGTTTCCCGACGGGCCCGACCAACGGCAGGGGGGCCTCCCCCTCCTGCCGTCGGGAATGGCTGCCTCAACTTCTGAGGCTTCCTGCAGCCTCCACCCACGCCCCCACCCCCCCCCCCCCGGCCGGCGGGAACAGCTGCTGCCGTCTGTCGGTTGGGCCCTCACTGCGTTCCCCCCCACCCCCGCGGGAACGGCTCCTGCCGTCGGTCGGGCCCTCACTGCCTTTCCCCCCCCCCCGCGGGAGACTTATGTTTGTAAACTTCCCTCCTCGCCCCCCCCACCCCCAATGCCTGATTTGTAACCTACGCTTGATTTTCTAACTGTAGGGAAGGTTTTTCTGAGCGTACAAAAATCTACACTTACTCCATTCTAAGTTAGTTTGGAGTAAGTTTTCACTGACTAAACTTTCAAAACAGGCCCCCTTTTGGGATAAAAAAATCTGTTCCAAAATGAAACTATTCTAACTGACTAAAACTGGAGCAATCTAAATGCCGAGAATTGCAATTTCTAAGATACTCCATTCTAAACCAGTTGCTTCAAAAAAATAGGAGCAACTCAGGCCGAAACTTGACCCCTGAGTGTTGGCTCATTGATGAAGAGGTACATCACAGCAGTGCCTGATTCAGATTCACGTGCACTTTCCAGTAGGGATTACCAAACAGCATTTTGGAGCAGGAACCTTGACTGCCTTTCTTCCCCAAGCTACTAAGCAGCAATGAAACCACATGCAATGACTCTGTTGGAGGTCAGCTTACACAACCCAGATTCTAACTTACTTATATAGTAATTCATCAAAGAATACACTTTGCTTCACATTTCTGCTTTAAAAATTCTGTTGAAACTAGGCATTTTTGTTACTGTACTTGACACTGCATCCTCTTTTCCGGGGAGCAGCATCAGTGGCCCACTTGTGTTTTTGCAGTTGGACTGGCAAACTGGCTCTACTTCTGTGTGGACACAGAGTGAAAACATATGGAATTGATTTCCCCCTTTTACATTATGGAACATCCTTATCCCAATGGCACAAACTTTCATCTACATCTTCTTGGATCTGTGATACTGTCAGTTCCTGGACCCTGAACTTGTTTGTGCTATAGTGTGCAGCTGATAGAGTGGAGGTCCATGTGTCTGTATTTGGCTGCACTCCTGTTGTGTAAACCCATTGTACATGCAGAGACAAAATGAAGATGGCTGGGTAGGTGGGAGGCTGGAACAAATTCCTGGAAAGAACAGTGGGGAAACACTGAATTGATGCCAAGTAATAACTTTTGGAACTTGGCTGCTGTTTTGTATCTGTTAGTGTCAGTGAATTTAATTTTCATGGCCGAATAGTAAGCTATTTGATTTTTAATCCTGGTTTGTAAATCACAATGATATTGATTTGTAAACCACGGAATTATTTTTCTTGATGAGTTAGTCAAAATTACTCTCTGAAAATGTTTCTTCAAATATGACCATGACAAAAATTAAATTTGCCCAGTGATGGGTATTGTAAATGTTTGCACAGAGCTACTCGATGCTTGAGACATCACTTAGGTATGTTGTTGCGAGGTGCCTGCAGTTGTACAGTATTATATCAGTATTTAGAGTAGCTGGCATTGTTGGACCATTTGTAGAAGGGAAACTGGCTGAAATTTTAGTACATTGACAGTGAATTTGCCAGTCTGGTAATGATGTTTACTTTTTGAGTGTCTCTGAACAGTGACGTGGTAAGTTTGACTTGTGTCGCATTAGATACACAACTGACTGTCATGATACTAGGCTGCTAATACCATCAATCATAGGGTTCTGACGAAGGGTCACAGACCTGAACTGTTAACCCTACCTTCTTTTCTCAGCATGCTGTCTGACCTAATCAGTGTTTCCAGCATTTTTTGTTTTTATTTCAGATTTCCAACAGATGTCGGTGTATATATTTCCAAATATAAGTTACAATTACCTGTTTACTGAGCAGGTATGGTTGAGGGGTTATGAGTTGTTTGCTGTAAATCATCTGTCGCTTAGTGTTTCAAGAGCGATTTGAAATTTGTTTAACAAGTATAATAATTGTACCAAAAGGTTTCTTAACTTATAAGAATAAAAAAATATAGTAAAATCTTACGACTTAGATATTTTTGAAACCTTGTTACAATTTGCCAATCATTCATTTTATGCTTGTGCATGGTTCTGTGTTTTTGCACATAGATTTGAAGGAGTCCTGTTTTAGCAAAAACCAAGATTGCTCTGGGAGAATAGGTTCAGTTACTCTTGCAATGGCAGACACCTTTCAAGGAAAGCTGCCATCTGGAAACCATGGCCCCACGGCGTCTGAAAAAAAAAGGCGCTATTCTCGAGCACTTTGCAGCTCGATGTGTGCTTGGCGCGGCGCCCAGGGGGCGGAGCCTATCACTCGCGCCGATTTTATAAGTAGGAGGGGGCGGATACCATTTAAATGAGTTTTTTTCGTGCCGGCAACCCTGCACGTGTGCGTTGGAGCGTTCGCATACGCGCAATGTGAAGGATACATTGGCACTCGGCCATTTTTGTAGTTCTTTGCAGCTGTTCATTTTTTATCATTTTTTAATAAAAGCACATTGCCCTTCCATGATCAGCACTGAGGCTTCTTGCAGCAGTGAGAAGGCTGCAGGAAGCCTCAGAAGTTGAGGCAGCCGTTTCCCGACGGGCCCGACCGACGGCAGGGGGGCCTGCCCCTCATGCCGTCGGGAATGGCTGCCTCAATTTCTGAGGCTTCCTGCAGCCTCCCCCCCCCCCCCCCCCCGCCGGCGGGAACGGCTGCTGCCGTCGGTCGGTCAGGCCCTCACTGCGTTTCCCACCCCTCCCAGCGGGAACGGCTGCTGCCGTCGGTCGGTCGGGCCCTCACTGCGTTTCCCCCCCCGCGGGAACGGCTGCTGCCGTCGGTCGGTCGGGCCCTCACTGCCTTTCCCTCCCCGCGGGAACGGCTGCCTCCTCCCTGCCTTTCCCCCCCCCCCCCGCCGTCAGGAACGGCTGCCTCAACTTGAGGCTTCCTGCAGCTTTCTCCCTGCCTGAAGCACTTTCACAGAGGTAGGAACATGGTTTATTTAATCTTTGCTTATAAATTTTTATTCAGATTGGATTTATTTGTATAATATTTGTATAAGTATAACTAAGGATTTATTGTAGAATTTAATGACTTCCCTTCCCCCCCCCAACCTCGTTCTGGACGCCTAATTTGTAACCTGCGCCTGATTTTTTAATGTGTCGACAAGGTTTTTTCAGGCCTACAAAAATCTTCACTTGCTCCATTCTAAGTTAGTTTGGAGTACGTTTTCACTGTGGAAACTTTCAAATCAGGCGTCAGTGGCCGGACACGCCCCCTTTTGGAAAAAAAATTCTGTTCAAAAGTGAAACTGTTCTAAATGACTAGAACTGCAGAAAACTTAAATGTGGAGAATTGCGATTTCTAAGGTACTCCGTTCTCCACCAGTTGCTCCTAGAAATCAGGAGCAAATCATGTGGAAACTTGGGCCCAATATATTTAAGCAGCAAGAGAGTAAAGGGTTATGGGGAGCGGGCAGGGAGCTGAATCAGTGATCAGATCAGCCATGATCATATTAAATGGCGGAGCAGGCTCGAGGGGCCAGGTGGCCTATTCCTGCTCCTATTTCTTATGTTTTTATGTTCTTATAATCACTCAACCATTGGTGGCCATGCCTTCTGTTGCCTAGGCCCCAAGCTCTAGAACTCTCGGTCTAAACCTGTCCACCTGTTTTTCCTCCTTCAAGACGCTCCTTAAAACATAGCTCTTGACCAATGTGCTAATTTCTACTTATGCGGCTCGGTGTCAAATATTTAGCGCATAATACTTCTGTGAAGCGTCTTGGGATGTTTCACTACGTTAAAGTCGCTATATAAATACAAGTTGTTGTTGTAAATGTGGTAGTCAATTTTCACACAGAAAGATCCCACAACCTGCTATGAGATGAATGCCCACTTAATTCGTTCTGGTTGTATCTGTTGAGGGATGAATGCTGGCTAAACTGCCAAGAGAACTCTGCTCTGCCAAAAACTGTCTAGGGACCTTTTACCTAAATAGACAGGTGGGAGCTTCAGTTTAACATCTGGTCTAGAAGTCAACACCTTCAACAATGCGAACTACCTTCAATATTGTACTCAAGTATCAACCCAGGTCCTGGCATGGGGCTTGAACCCACAACCTTGTGTCTCAGAGATAAGTGTGTTACCATTGAGACAAGCGGATACTTGAAAACTGAACTTTACGATGAACTCCACCCATCATAATCTGCTTAAGCAGATTTGCTTGGAAGGAATTAGGCCAGACTACAGGGTAAAAAAATAAATCAGCAGTTCCAGTGGTGAAGCACATTCTCGTAGAGTTGCAAAATTCAGTCTGCATTTGGCTGTCACATGGGAAATATAAGAATTGTTTTTTTTAAAATATAATACAGCAGTGTTGACCATGCTGTGGGAAGCAAGCCAGTCTGCACAGAAAAGTTACATTTACTTTCTCATTGAGCCATTTTGTTTGTTTCAAAATGTAGGTTGCTCGTAATCACCTGATAAAATTAATTCCTACACAGCAAGCCCCAGGTGGGCAGAGGAAACATTTCAAGGACATCCTCAAAGCCTCCTTGATAAATTGCAACATCTCCACCGACACCTAGAAATCCCTGGCCCAAAACCGCCCAAATTGGAGGAAGAGCATCCGGGAGGGCACTGAGCACCTCGAATCTCGTCGCCGAGGGCATGCAGAAATCAAGCGCAGATAGGGGAAGGAGCGTATGGAAAACCAGAATCCCCACCCACCCTTTCCTTCAACAACTCTCTGTCCCACCTGTGACAGAGACTGTAATTCCCGCATTGGACTGTTCAGCCACCTGAGAACTCACTTTTAGAGTGGAAGCAAGTCTTCCTCGATTCCGAGGGACTGCCAATGATGATGATGATGATGATGATGATAAATTAATGCTTTCACCTTGGTCGTGAATTTATGACTCCAACATTTTCAAGATTAAGGATGCAGATGGTTGTTAAATGCAAAAACTCTTACTTAGTTTGATAAACCCAACTACCGCCCATCCTATAATCTTCTGACAGTAATTGATCACTGGGGTAGAATTCTACAACTTCCAGTATCACAACCAAATGGCTGTTCTGCATTCACAAACCTGAGAACATTAGTGTTGGCAAGTGTTATGTCTCAAATAAAGCAATGTAACTGAGTACTGTAGACGTGAGTAAGTGTGACAGTCTCTTTATTCTAATTCCAGAGTGCTGGTACAGCATGGGAGGCCTGCTTATATACAATGCTCCCAAGGGATCCCGAGACAACAGATACGCCCTCTGGTGGCAGTGATATGCTGGTTACATCGGGTTGCATACATAACATCACTCCCTCCAAAAGTCAATAGTACACTTATTTACAGGGCGAGACGATCTGGGGCTTTCCGCTCCCTAGTTGATCGTCTCGGTACAAATGCAGGTGCAGGTGAGTTGGCTGGACCTTCGCTGGGCTGCTGCGCAGCTGGGGATGGCGAGTTCAGCTTCGTGGTCAACTGTCATGTCGGTTGCCACTTGTATGTGTGTGTCCGAGGTCGAAGTTGGTGGTGTCCTCTTCAGGTTGCTCGTGGCAGTCTGTGAATCGCAGTTTAGTTTGCGAGTTTGACCTGAAACACTCTACCCCCTTCTTTGGCTATGACAGTGCCAGCAAGCCATTTGGGACCATGTCCATAGTGGAGCACAAATACAGGGTCATTAACTTTAATATCACGTGACAAATTTGCACGATCATGGTGCATTTTTTGTTGATGCCGCGTGCCCTCGACATGATCCTGGAGATCAGGGTGGACTAGAAAGAGCCTTGTTTTGAGCGCCCTTTTCATGAGCAGCTCGGCTGGGGGAACCCCGGTGAGCGAGTGGGGTCTGGTGCGGTAGCTGAGCAGGACTCGGGACAGGCGGGTCTGCAGGGAGCCTTCCGACACGCGTTTCAAGCTTTGCTTGATGGTTTGGACTGCTCGTTCTGCCTGGCCGTTAGATGCGGGCTAGAATGGGGCAGATGTGATGTGCTTGATCCCATTGCGGATCATGAATTCCTTGAATTTAGCGCTGGTGAAGCACGGCCCATTGTCTCCGATAAGGACATCAGGCAGGCCGTGGGTGGCAAACATGGCTCGTAGGCTTTCGATGGTGGCAATGGATGTGCTTACAGACATTATTACACACTCAATCCATTTTGAATAAGCATCCACAACAACCAAAAATATTTTGCCTAGAAACGTGCCAACGAAATCAATGTGGATCCCAGACCACGGTTTGGAGGGCCGTGACCACAAACTTAGCGGTGCCTCCCTGGGTGCATTGCTCAGTTGAGAGCAAGTGTTGCATTGGCGCACGCAAGACTCTAAATCTGAGTCAATGCCGGGCCACCACACATGGGATCTGGCTATAACTTTCATTATTACTATGCCTGGGTGGGTACTGTGTAGGTCGCGTATGAACGTTTCCCTGCCTTTCTTAGGCAAAACCACGCGATTAGCCCACAAAAGACAGTCCGCCTGTCGGGACATTTCGTCTTTACGCCTTTGGAACGGCTTGACCTCTTCATGCATCTCCGCTGGGACGCTGGAGATGCATGGAGGACGCAGGTTTTTTTTTTTTTTTTTTACAGGGACAGTAAAGGATCCTGGCTGGTCCAGGTCCTGATCTGGCGGGCTGTAACGGGTGACTTTTCGTTTTCAAATGCATCCATCACCAAGAGCAAGTCTGCAGGCTGTGCCATTTCTACCTCGATGGTGGGCAGTGGTAGCCGACTGAGAGCATCAGAGCAGTTCTCTGTGCCTGGCCTGTGGCGAATTACATAGTTATATGCAGACAGCGTGAGCACCCATCTTTGGATGTGAGCAGAGGCATTGGTATTAATACCTTTGCTTTCTGAGAATAGCTATATGAGTGACTTATGGTCAGTTTCTAACTCAAACTTAAGCCCAAACAGATACTGGTGCATTTTTTTTTAACCCCGTAAACGCATGCCAGAGCTTCTTTTTCAATCATGCTTTAGGCCCTTTCGGCCTTGGACAGACTCCTGGACGTGTAAGCGACTGGTTGCAATGTTCCCGATTCGTTTGCTTGTTGTAACAGACACCCGACTCCGTATGAAGACGCAACGCAAGCTAGCACTAAACGTTTACATGGGTCATACAGTACAAACAGTTTGTTGGAACATAACAGATTTCTGGCTTTCTCAAAAGCAGTCTCTTGTGATTTCCCCCATACCCAGTCATCTCCCTTGCGTAGCAGCACATGTAGAGGTTCTAACAAGATGCTTAACCCGGATAGGAAATGACCTAAATAATTGAGTCGTCCCAGGAGCGACCGCAGCTCCGTCACGTTCTGTGGTCTCGGCGCGTTCGTGATTGCCTCCATCCTGGCATCGGTGGGTATGATGCTGTCTGCCGCGATTCTTCTCCCTAAGAACTCGATCTCTGGTGCCAGGAAAACACACTTCGAGCGTTTCAACCCGAGTCCCACTCGATCTAGCCGACTTAGAACCTCTTCCAGATTCTTCAAGTGTTCGATGGTGTCCCGACCTGTGATCAATATGTCGTCCTGGAAAACCACGGTGCACGGACTTTAGCAGACTCTCCAGGTTCCTTTGGAAAATAGCAGCGGCCAATCGAATCCCGAACGGGCATCTATTGTAGATGAACAGACCTTTGTGAGTGTTGATGCAGGTAAGGCCAGCTCCTGCGTCATGTAGGCCGAGGTCAGGTCCAACTTGGTGAACGTCTTTCCTCCTGCCAGCGTCGCAAATAGGTCATCTGCCTTGGGTAGCGGGTACTGATCCTGCAGCGAAAAACGGTTAATCGTTATTTTATAGTCCCCACAAATTCTGACCGTGCCATCGCCCTCGAGAACCAGAACAATCAGACTGGCCCACTCGTTGAACTTCACCGGCGCGATGAAGCCCTCTCGTTGCAGCCTGTCCAGCTCGATCTCCACTATCTCTTGCATCATATATTGCACCGCCGATGCCTTGTGGTGGTTGGGTCGTGTACCGGGAACCAAGTGGATCTGCACCTTCGCCCCCGAGAAACTTACGATGCCTGGATCAAACAACGACGGAAACTTGCTCAGAACCTGGGCACGAGGCGTCGTCAACGGACGAAAGCGCTCGGATGTTGTCCCAGTTCCAATGGATTTTTCCCAGCCAGCTTCTGCCGAAGAATGTGGGGCCATCTCCTGGTACAATCCACAGTGGGAGTTCGTGCACTGCTCCATCACAGGAGACTTTTACTGCTGCGCTGCTAATTACAGGGATCAGCTCTTTAGTGTAAGTTCTCAGCTTGGTATGAATAGGGCTCAGATTGGGCCTGTGTGCCTTGTTGCACCACAGCCTGTCGAAGGCCTTTTTGCTCATTATAGACTGACTCGCACCCATGTCCAGTTCCATGGACACTGGAATTCCGTTCAGTTCGACTTTTAATATGATCGGTGGACATTTCATGGTGAAGGTGTGTACCCCGTATGCTTCTGCCTCGTCGTTTTGAGTCTCTCGTTCAGTTTGATCTGCCATGGATCGGTCTTCCTCTGCAACGTGGTGGTTTGCAGGGTTTGCAGCTCATCTGCACATTCGCTGGAGGTGTCCCATTGTTCCACAGCCTTTGCACACATACTGTTTGAAGCGGCATTGATGGGCTCGATGATTACCTCTGCAACGCCAACAAGATGACAACTGCCTCGCATTAACGCCTGATGGCGGACTCTGGGTCATCTGAGGTCATGCAGCTGCAGGTGTGTACGTTCTGCCATATGCATTCCTGCCTGAAAACGAAGCTACTTTGTGTACAGTACTTGCCGAAACATCTTTATGCTGCGAAATTTGTTTGGTGTTATCGCTGGTGGACATAAATGCCTGGGCTATCGGCTTTGCTTAGGTTCGGTGTTTCAACAATCAATTCTTGGGGAAGGATAACCTCATGGCCAATGCCAAGCACAAAGAAGTCTCTTAGCATTTGCTCCAGGAATCCATTGAATTCGCAATGTCCTGCAAGGCGCCTTAGTTCGGCGACGTAGCTCGCCATTTCCTGGCCTTCAGACTGTTGACATGTGTAAAATCGATCTCCTTCGGATTTAGGTGCTTCTGGACCAGCTTACACAGTTCTTCATATGATTTGGCTGTTGGTTTCAACAGAGCAAGAAGATTCTTTATGAGGCCATAGGTTGTTGCCCCACAGACGGTGAGGAAACTCGCCCTTCGTTTGGCAGCGTTCGCATTCCCTTCCAGCTCATTGGCCACGAAGTATTGGTCGAGTCGCTCTGCGAAGGCCTCCCAATCGTCCCCTTCTGAGAATTTCTCCAGGATACCAACAGTTCTCTGCATTTTTGCATGGTGGTTCGTTATCTCATCGCCAGTTGTTATGTCTCAAATAGAGCAATGTAACTGAGTACTGTAGACATGAGTAAGTGTGACCTTAGTCTCTTTATTCTAACTCCAGAGTGCTGGTACAGCATGGGAGCCTGCTTATATACAGTGCTCCCAAGGGATGCTGGGAACCCTTGGGACAACAGATACGCCCTCTGGTGGCGGTGATACGCTGGTTACATAGGGTTGCATACATAACAGCAAGTACTAATCATGGGGGAAAATGTACCCTCACATTAAGCTTGGTCCATGCACTCAACCGAGCTCATGGTCAAATAGGATGCTGAAATTACAAACAATCATGTTCCGCCTGAGTTAGCAGCTGGGGAGGGGGATGGACTTGGTGGCAAGGGTTTCTGGTACAGACCAAAGATAATGGCTTCGGTCTTACCAACGTTTAGCTGCAGGAAATTGTGTCTCAGGTGGATTCCACCAAATACCAGTTGCACTCAGATTTATAGCCATCAGGGCAAGTAAGGCAGCAGACATAAATGTAAGAAAAATAGTAGATTGATTGCCTTTAACCAATGAATCCTAAAGCTAATAACCAAAAATCTGCAAGAATTTGAAGCAAACGAAATCCAAAACCCATGAAAATCATCAGGAGTCTATAGCCTTAACCAGAGCAAAGTTAGAGTGTGGTATACCACTGCCCTTCTCTTACAATGCAAATGACAAAGTGCTTTAATTTGTTTCGAATGGAAAGCCAAAATATTGTTAATAAGTTATACATTTGCAGACCACAAGCTGGCCAGAATCAGGCCATTCTACCCAAAATGCATTATCACAAATTAGACTGAGGCTTAAAGTTGCTTATCTTTGTTTAAATTTTAATGGTCTATTGTTGCACTAACTAAGACACTCCTTGGGAGGCAAGATTTTATCCAGCAAAAGATTATTTAAATCCTTAAATGTGCACAGCCCTGAAAATACTGAGTATTGCCATGTTCTGTCACAAATTAAGTCTTCTATATTATCTATTGATTTCTAAAACTTCCTCTAAATATTAGGAGCAATTATTATTGCACGTTATCTGTATCCTTCTGTATGTCTCACCATTGTTGCCTTTCCAAGTTGTGTAAATAAAATTGCTCAACCAATACAGTATAGCTTTATCAACCCTCCAATCCATACAATTTCCAGTAGCATTAGCAGTTACATTAATCCAATCCGAATATTACTCTGGAATCTAAATTGTGTAGCCATTCTTGGATTTTATAAGGAATTCCAAGTTGGTTGTTATCTTAAGTTTTAACTCAAAAATGTAGCAATTGCACTGGAAGAGCAAAAACAAACAGAAGGCAGCATTTTATGGTGCTGACAGGATTCTGCGACATATTAAAAATTCTTTCAAAAACTATGCTTTGATATGTTTAAATAATTGCTTCTTTCAATCTAGGTAAACCTCTTTACTAGTTTTGCAGGCTATTTACCTACGTATATGGAATATGCAACATTTCTTTGAGAATTCAACAATAAAGTGTCTTCCAGTAATTTAAGTCCATACTTAGAAGAAACAGACACTTATTGGTTAACAAACCGAATCTTGAAGCCTTCTTCTCACTGCAACACCTCTACTCAAGATACGGTAACTAATGTAATTTTTAGAGTCTGCATAGCTATTCCCCTCATTTAAAAAAAAACAAAGCCATATTAGCATCAGACATGTCCTAACTGACCATGCAAGCCAACATTCTCTCGGCATATGACTTCAGCTAAGGTATAGAATACTTTAGATTCATTAAATGAAATCAACAGTGACGACACTTCAAAAAGTACTTCATTGGCTGTAAAGCACTTTGGAACATCCAAAGGTTGTGGAAGGCACAATATGAATGCAAGTCTTTCTTTCTTTTCTAATTTTCAAATACATTTAGTTTGCTTGTGATAGAGATCCTTTTGTTTTGTTCGGAGTAGAGTCCTATTTTTTGTTAAATCACATGCCATTCAAGTGCCTTTCAACTTAGAAGGCAAAGTTTCATAGAAACATAGAAAATAGGTGCAGTAGAAGGCCATTCGGCCCTTCGAGCCTGCACCGCCATTCAATGAGTTCATGGCTGAACATGCAACTTCAGTACCCCATTCCTGCTTTCTCGCCATACCCCTTGATCCCCCTAGTAGCAAGGATGACATCTAACTCCTTTTTGAATATATTTAGTGAATTGGCCTCAACAACTTTCTGTGGTAGAGAATTCCACAGGTTCACCACTCTCTGGGTGAAGAAGTTTCTCCTCATCTCGGTCCTAAATGGCTTACTCCTTATCCTTAGACTGTGACCCCTGGTTCTGGACTTTCCCAACATTGGGAACATTCTTCCTGCATCTAACCTGTCTAAACCCGTCAGAATTTTAAACGTTTCTATGAGATCCTGTCTCATTCTTCTAAACTCCAGTGAATACAAGCCCAGTTGATCCAGTCTTTCTTGATATGTCAATCCCGCCATCAAGAGAATCAGTGTGGTGAACCTGCGCTGCACTCCCTCAACAGCAAGAATGTCCTTCCTCAGGTTAGGAGACCAAAACTGTACACAATACTCCAGGTGTGGCCTCACCAAGGCCCTGTACAACTGTAGTAACACCTCCCTGCCCCTGTACTCAAATCCCCACGCTATGAAGGGCAACATGCCACTTGCTTTCTTAACCGCCTGCTGTACCTGCATGCCAACCTTCAATGACTGATATAACATGACACCCAGGTCTCGTTGCACCTCCCCTTTTCCTAATCTGTCACCATTCAGATAATAGTCGGTCTCTCTGTTTTTACAACCAAAGTGGATAACCTCACATTTATCCACATTATACTTCATCTGCCTTGCATTTGCCCACTCACCTAACCTATCCAAGTCACTCTGCAGCCTCATAGCATCCTCCTCGCAGCTCACACTGCCACCCAACTTAGTGTCATCCGCAAATTTGAAGATACCACATTTAACGAGAAAGCAGGAATGGGGTACTGAAGTTGCATGTTCAGCCATGAACTCATTGAATGGCCTCCTACTGCACCTATTTTCTATGTTTCTATGAAACTTTGCCTTCTAAGTTGAAAGGCACTTGAATGGCATGTGATTTAACAATAAATAGTCGGCGAGAGGTGCGTGGAGAGGCGTCGGGAGTTCGTTGGTGAGGCCTATAAAAGGCACAGCAGGGAGTCCGGGGCCCAGAGTCGGCGAGAGGTGCGTGGAGAGGCGTCAGGAGTTCGTTGGTGAGGCTTTTAAAAGGCACAGCAGGGAGTCCGGGGCCCAGAGTCGGCGAGAGGTGCGTGGAGAGGCGTCGGGAGTTCGTTGGTGAGGCATACTTGTGTAGCTACAGGGAGAAGGCAAAAAAGTAGAAAGAAACAGAAAGGTGACGTCACAGCCAAGGGGGTAAGTGATTGGCTGGTGATTGGTGAGTAGTTTTTCTTTTTTCTCTTCTATAACAGTGAGTAAAGTTTAGCATTGTTGTTGCCTATCTAAGGGTTAAGTCATGGCAGGACAGCTCGGTCACGTGTTATGCTCCTCCTGTACCATGTGGGAACTCAGGGACGACTCCAGTGTCCCTGACGACTACGTGTGCGGGAAGTGTATCCGCCTCCAGCTCCTGACGGACCGCGTTGCGGAGTTGGAGCTGAGGGTGGATTCACTCTGGAGCATCCACGATGCTGAGAATGACGAGAGTAGCACGTGTAGCGAGTTGGTCTTATCACAGGTGAATGGTCCACAGCCAGATAGGGAATGGAAGACCAGCAGAAAGAGCAGTGCAAGGAAGGTAGTGCAGGGTCCCCTGTGGTCATCCCCCTGCAAAACAGATACACTGCTTTGAGTACTGTTGAGGGGGATGACTCATCAGGGGAGGGCAGCAGCAGCCAAGTTCATGGCACCATGGCTGGCTCTGTTGCACAGGAGGGAAGGAAAAAGAGTGGGAGAGCGATAGTGTTAGGGGATTCAATTGTAAGGGGAATAGACAGCCGTTTCTGCGGCTGCAACCGAGACTCCAGGATGGTATGTTGCCTCCCTGGTGCAAGGGTCAAGGATGTCTCGGAGCGGGTGCAGGATATTCTGAAAAGGGAGGGTGAACAGCCAGTTGTCGTGGTGCACATTGGTACCAACGACATAGGTTAAAAAAAGGGATGAGGTCCTACGGAATGAATTTAAGGAGCTAGGAGCTAAATTAAAAAGTAGGACCTCAAAAGTAGTAATCTCGGGATTGCTACCACTGCCACGTGCTAGTCAGAGTAGGAATCGCAGGATAGCGCAGATGAATACGTGGCTTGAGCAGTGGTGCAGCAGGGAGGGATTCAAATTCCTGGGGCATTGGAACCGGTTCTGGGGGAGGTGGGACCAGTAAAAACCGGACGGTCTGCACCTGGGCAGGTCCGGAACCAATGTCCTAGGGGGAGTGTTTGCTAGTGCTGTTGGGGAGGAGTTAAACTAATATGGCAGGGGGACGGGAACCAATGCAGGGAGACAGAGGGAAACAAAAAGGAGACAAAAGCAAAAGGTAGAAAGGAGATGAGGAAAAGTGGAGAGCAGAGAAACACAAGGCAAAGAACAAAAAGGGCCACTGTACAGCAAAATTCTAATAGGACAAAGGGTGTTAAAAAAACAAGCCTGAAGGCTTTGTGTCTTAATGCAAGGAGTATCCGTAATAAGGTGGATGAATTAACTGTGCAAATAGATGTTAACAAATATGATGTGATTGGGATTACGGAGACGTGGCTCCAGGATGATCAGGGCTGGGAACTCAACATCCAGGGGTATTCAACATTCAGGAAGGATAGAATAAAAGGAAAAGGAGGTGGGGTAGCATTGCTGGTTAAAGAGGAGATTAATGCAATAGTTAGGAAGGACATTAGCTTGGATGATGTGGAATCTATATGGGTACAGCTGCAGAACACCAAAGGACAAAAAACGTTAGTGGGAGTTGTGTACAGACCTCCAAACAGTAGCAGTGATGTTGGGGAGGGCATCAAACAGGAAATTAGGGGTGCATGCAATAAGGGTGTAGCAGTTATAATGGGTGACTTTAATATGCACATAGATTGGGCTAACCAAACTGGAAGCAATACGGTGGAGGAGGATTTCCTGGAGTGCATAAGGGATGGTTTTTAGACCAATATGTCGAGGAACCAACTAGGGGGGGAGGCCATCTTAGACTGGGTGTTGTGTAATGAGAGAGGATTAATTAGCAATCTCGTTGTGCGAGGCCCCTTGGGGAAGAGTGGCCATAATATGGTGGAATTCTGCATTCGGATGGAGAATGAAACAGTTAATTCAGAGACCATGGTCCAGAACTTAAAGAAGGGTAACTTTGAAGGTATGAGGCGTGAATTGGCTAGGATAGATTGGCGAATGATACTTAAGGGGTTGACTGTGGGTGGGCAATGGCAGACATTTAGAGACCGCATGGATGAACTACAACAATTGTACATTCCTGTCTGGCATAAAAATAAAAAAGGGAAGGTGGCTCAACCGTGGCTATCAAGGGAAATCAGGGATAGTATTAAAGCTAAGGAAGTGGCATACAAATTGGCCAGAAATAGCAGCGAACCTGGAGACTGGGAGAAATTTAGAACTCAGCAGAGGAGGACAAAGGGTTTGATTAGGGCAGGGAAAATAGAGTACAAGAAGAAGCTTGCACGGAACATTAAGACGGATTGCAAAAGTTTCTATAGATATGTAAAGAGAAAAAGGTTAGTAAAGACAAACGTAGGTCCCCTGCAGTCAGAATCAGGGGAAATCATAACGGGGAACAAAGAAATGGCGGACCAATTGAACAAGTACTTTGGTTCGGTATTCACGAAGGAGGACACTAACAACCTTCCGGATATAAAAGGGGTCAGAGGGTCTAGTAAGGGGGAGGAACTGAGGGAAATCCTTATTAGTCGGGAAATTGTGTTGGGAAAATTATGGGATTGAAGGCCGATAAATCCCCAGGGCCTGATGGACTGCATCCCAGAGTACTTAAGGAGGTGGCCTTGGAAATAGCGGATGCATTGACAATCATTTTCCAACATTCCATTGACTCTGAATCAGTTCCTATCGAGTGGAGGGTATCCAATGTAACCCCATTTTTTAAAAAAGGAGGGAGAGAGAAAACAGGGAATTATAGACCAGTCAGCCTGACATCGGTAGTGGGTAAAATGATGGAATCAATTATTAAGGATGTCATAGCAGCGCATTTGGAAAGAGGTGACATGATAGGTCCAAGTCAGCATGGATTTGTGAAAGGGAAATCATGCTTGACAAATCTTCTGGAGTTTTTTGAGGATGTTTCCAGTAGAGTGGACAAGGGAGAACCAGTTGATGTGGTATATTTGGACTTTCAGAAGGCTTTCAACAAGGTCCGACACAAGAGATTAATGTGCAAAGTTAAAGCACATGGGATTGGGGGTAGTGTGCTGACATGGATTGAGAACTGGTTGTCAGACAGGAAGCAAAGAGTAGGAGTAAATGGGTACTTTTCAGAATGGCAGGCGGTGACTAGTGGGGTACCGCAAGGTTCTGTGCTGGGGCCCCAGCTGTTTACATTGTACATTAATGATTTAGACGAGGGGGTTAGAAACATAGAGAAACATAGAAACATAGAAAATAGGTGCAGGAGTAGGCCATTCGGCCCTTCGAACCTGCACCGCCATTCAATGAGTTCATGGCTGAACATGCAACTTCAATACCCCATTCCTGCTTTCTCGCCATATCCCTTGATCCCCCTAGTAGTAAGGACTTCATCTAACTCCTTTTTGAATATATTTAGTGAATTGGCCTCAACAACTTTCTGTGGTAGAAAATTCCACAGGTTCACCACTCTCTGGGTGAAGAAGTTTCTCCTCATCTCGGTCCTAAATGGCTTACCCCTTATCCTTAGACTGTGACCCCTGGTTCTGGACTTCCCCAACATTGGGAACATGCTTCCTGCATCTAACCTGTCTAAACCCGTCAGAATTTTATATGTTTCTATGATGTCCCCTCTCATTCTTCTAAACTCCAGTGAATACAAGACCAGTTGATCCAGTCTTTCTTGATAGGTCAGTCCCGTCATCCCGGGAATCAGTCTGGTGAACCTTCGCTGCACTCCCTCAATAGCAAGAATGTCCTTCCTCAGGTTAGGAGACCAAAACTGTACACAATACTCCAGGTGTGGCCTCACCAAGGCCCTGTACAACTGTAGCAACACCTCCCTGCCCCTGTACTCAAATCCCCTCGCTATGACGGCCAACATGCCATTTGCTTTCTTAACTGCCTGCTGTACCTGCATGCCAACCTTCAATGACTGATGTACCATGACACCCAGGTCTCATTGCACCTCCCCTTTTCCTAATCTGTCACCATTCAGATAATAGTCTGTCTCTCTGTTTTTACCACCAAAGTGGATAACCTCACATTTATCCACAGATTATACTTCATCTGCCATGCATTTGCCCACTCACCTAACCTATCCAAGTCGCTCTGCAGCCTCATAGCATCCTCCTCACAGCTCACACTGCCACCCAACTTAGTGTCATCCGCAAATTTGGAGATACTACATTTAATCCCCTCGTCCAAATCATTAATGTACAATGTAAACACTTGTGGCATGTTCTACTAAACAACAAATTGCATTTAATGAAGCATTACAAAACTTAAAGGAAAAATTTGGAATACCAATTGTCTCATTACAAAAATATATTTAATTTATTCTACTTGACTGCACATATTACTATCCTTTTGCGTTTCATGCACAAGTATCCCCAGGTCCCGCTGTACTGCGGCACTTTGCAATCTTTCTCCATTTAAGTAATAACTTGCTCTTTGATTTTTTTTTCTGCCAAAGTGCATGACCTCATACTTTCCAACATTATACTCCATCTGCCAAATCTTTGCCCACTCACTTAGTCTGTCTATGTCCTTTTGCAGATTTTTTGTGTCCTCCTCACGCACTGCTTTTCCTCCCATCTTAGAATCGTCAGCAAACTTGGCTACGTTACACTCAGTCCCTTCTTCCAAGTCGTTAATATAGATTGTAAACAGTTGAAGTCCCAGCACTGATCCCTGCGGCACCCCACTAGTTACTGGTTGCCAACCAGAGAATGAACCATTTATCCCGATTCTCTGTTTTCTGTTAGTTAGCCAATCCTCTATCCATATTACCCCCAACCCCGTGAACTTTTATCTTGTGCAGTAACCTTTTATGTGGCACCTTGTCAAATGCCTTCTGGAAGTCCAAATACACCACATCCACTGGTTCCTCTTTATCCACCCTGTTCATTACATCCTCAAAGAACTCCAACAAATTTGGCAAACATGACTCCCCCTTCATAAATCCATGCTGACTCTGCCTGACCAAATTTTGCTTTTCTAAATGTCCTGTTACTGCTTCTTTAATAATGGACTCCAACATTTTCCCAACCACAGATGTTAGCTAACTGGTCTATAGTTTCCTGCTTTTTGTCTGACTCCTTTTTTAAATAGGGGTGTTATATTTGCAGTTTTCCAATCTGCTGGGACCTCCCAAGAATCCAGGGAATTTTGGTAAATTACAACCAATGCATCTACTTTCCCTGCCGCTACTTCTCTTAAGACCCTAGGATGCAAGCCATCAAGTCCAGGGGTTTTATCTGCCTTTAGTCCCATTATCTTACTGAGTACCACCTCCTTAGTGATTGTGATTGTGTTAAGTTCCCCTCCCGCCCCCCTCTCCCTCCCCAGCCCCTTGGCTATCTACTGCTGGAATATTGTTAGTATCCTCTGCCGTAAAGATTGATAAAAAATGTTCTTTCAATATTGATGGATACTTGTTGATCCAAGGCAATCATGAGAGATGCAGTTGTCCAATGTATTTTATTCCATTCTAGATTGTATTTCTGTGGGCAAAGCACAAATGCAGTGATGGTCCCAAGCTACCTTGGCACAATACTAACAAACATGCCCACCCTAGGATGGCAGACTGATAAACAGATCTTTGTTAACAGTAAAGGGTCATGTATTGGCTGCAATCCTCTGCTGGCCAGCTCGGTGGTCAAGTATCACCTAATACAGGTTACTGGACTTCATATTGAATAGTCAACTGTCGCTATTGATGACTGTTGGTTGCAAGACTGAAAGAGTTGCAGTCAAACAGCTACATGTTTTAAGCCGAGTTAAGTCAGATTGAAGCCACAGCAAGTAACTTCTATTTAAACTATATTTGACAGAGAAGATTAATGGTGTCTTTATTGTTTTATAGTTTGAGGAGAGTAGCGAAATATATCATTCCTTGTTTTATACAGTTTGCGGCACATTTGCCTATCTTATTTAAAAAGAACGATCCGTGTGTGTCTGTGTGCATCTCCCAGGGCTTTGGACACAGGGAGTCAAGACCAGGTGAAGCAAGGATAAAAAGGCTAAAGACATAATTCAGTCCCCATTTTAGAGTCATGGATTCTGTCCTTATATTTCTGTTATAAATTCCTATATTCACATTTATAATGAAAACTATCTACGTAAACTTATGCTGCAATTGCACATTCTGCATTGGGGATACGATACAGCTTCCACTGACATAGAAAATAGAAAATAGGTGCAGGAGTAAGCCATTCGGCCCTTCGAGCCTGCACCGCCAAGAGTACTATTAAAGTGTAACAAGTTTACCAAGGTAGAAATGTGACTGAACATGGGAATTTATAACGGGAAGAGTTGACAGGAAGTGGAAGTCTGCAAGACTATTACAGATAGTATAGGTTACAATTATATCTACATGCACGCCACAAAACTATACTGCTGGTTGTCACTAAAAAAAAAACACACTTGTGTGTCATTTTCCCCCCCAGTCTCAGTATAACTTCCTATGTCCACATGAGCGGTTTCCCCAAAAGTTGCTCAAAATGTTTGCTGAAAATGTTTCACCTGCCGTTTTTCCCCAGTAACAAATTTCTGATGTCCAAATAGGATTTAAATGAAATATAATGCAGAAAAAAGTTACATTATCACAATAATGATAAATGTATCCAGAGATAATAAGCTGGTCAACAAAGAGGCAGCCATGCCATATATGGCTACAAAGTGAGGATTTGGTAGAGCGCTAGAGCAGTGGTCACCATCTGAGGGCAGTGGGATTGGAGGTGGCCACAGAGATGGGGGTGGTGAGGAAGTAATTAGATAGTGCCTCAGATGTGAGGAGATTGAGGGGATGTGAGGACAGGAGGTGTAGAAATCAGATTAGCAAGCAGGCAATGTACCGTCTAATTATTTGGGGGTGTGCAGTCCCCTTTTAACTAGCTGCGTGTCCCATTCAAATTTCTGCGTATGTGCGGCTTTTCCATTTAAAAGCCGTTGGGTGGCCTGAGTGGGACCTCCGGACCAATGTGTGGCCACATTGTTTAATGGGAACAGTGCATGCAGGATATTAAATATACAGGCTACTCACCGAGACGGTGTAGTTACATTGAGCCAATAAATTTGTGCTCCTGAAGTAAAGGAGTCAAATTGCTGATAGCCCATTCAGCTTTGCATCAGTACCTGTACCAGTGGGAGAATTGACATACTTTCAAACGACTTAACTAGCCCTCTTCAAAAACGGGATTTAAACCACACACCAAAGTTTGATGGATATATGTGTTCGGGTTCCTCCTATTTACTATTAAGATCACAGGAAAAACAAACAAATCGTAACAGTAATCTAGAATAAGGCACTAAAAATAGTCTTCACTTGTACTTCTGTGAAAAAAAAATCACTTGATATTTAAACATTTTTGTTTCATCAGTTTTGTGCTCAAGATGAATTGGACAATTTTCCCACTTTTATCGGAACAGGAGTGGGCCATTCAGCCCCTCGAGCCTGCTCCACCATTCATTGAGGTCATGGCTGATCTGTGACCTAACTTCATATACCCGCCTTTGGCCCATATCCCTTAATACCTTTGGTTAACAGAAAGCTATCATTCTCCGATTTAAAATTAACAATTGATCTAACATCAATTGTCGTTTGCTGAAGAGAGCTCCAAACTTCTATCACCCTTTGTGGGTAGAAATGTTTCCTAATTTCACTCCTGAAAGGTCTGGCTCTAATTTTTAAACGTTGCACCCTAGTTTTAGAATCTCCAACCAGTGAAAATAATTTCTCTCTATTTACCCTATCAGTTCCCCTTAACATCTTGAAAACGTCAATCAGATCACCTCTTAACCTCCAAAATTCTAGGAAATACAACCCTAGTTTGTGTAATCTCTCCTCGTAATTTAACCCTTTAAGTCCGGGTATCATTCTGGTAAACCTACGGTGCACTCCCTCCAAGGCCAATATATTCTTCCTGTGGTGTGGTGTTCAGAACTGCTCACAGTACACCAGGTGTGGTCTAACCCACCCTTAAATGAATTATTCTGCCACCCAGAATCAGCATCACTCCTTTTGTAGGCATACCAACCTGATAGGCACGCCAATGTCATTGTTCTCGCTCAGGCCAACATCCCCAGCAGTGAAGCATTGACCATGCTCGATCAGCTCCGATGGACGGGCCACATCATCCGCTTTCCCGATACTAGACTCCCAAAACAAGTGCTCTACTCAGAGCTACCGACACAGCAAGCGAGTCCCAGGTGGGCAGAGAAAATGCTTCAAGGACACCGTCAAAACCTCGTTGAAAAAGTGCAACATCCTCATTGACACGTGGGAATCCCTGGCCCAAGACCGCTCAAAGTGGAGGAGAAGCATCTGGGAAGGCGCCAACACCGAGTCTCTTCATTGGGAGCAAGCGGAAGCCAAGCACAAACAGTGGAAGGAGCGCACGACAACCCAACCACCCCACCCGTTCCTTCAACCACCGTCTGCCCCACCTGTGACAGAGACGTAGGTCCCGCATTGGACTCATTAGTCACCTGAGAACTCATTAGTGTGGAAGCAAGTCATCCTCGAGGGACTGCCTAAGAGAGGAAGAGAAGGAGAGATTTCCCTCTGTTCTAACTGAACAATCTTCTTTAAACTCCATATTAGGAGGTCAAGTTTCAGCCTGAGTTGCTCCTATTTTTTTGGAGCAACTAGTTTAGAATGGAGTATCTTAAAAATTGCAATTCTCGGCATTTAGTTTGCTCCAGTTCTAGTCAGTTAGAACAGTTTCATTTTGGAATAGATTTTTTTCCCCCAAAGGGGGCGTGTCTGGCCACTTACGCCTGTTTTGCAAGTTTAGGCAGTAAAAACTTACTCCAAACTAACTTAAAATGGAGTAAGTGTAGATTTTTGTACGCTCAGAAAAATCTTGCCTACACTTTAGAAATCAGGCCTAGGTTACAAATCAGGCGTAGGGAAGTAATTAAATTCTACAAGCATTCAACAGTCTCACTTATACAAATAAAGAGCCATCCTGAATAAAAAATTATAAATAAAGCAAATAAAAAATATTGAATATTCCTACCCGTGTGAAGCAGCAGCAGCCTTCGAGCTGCGGTGTTTCAAGCAAGCCTTTCACGTAGGAGATAGGGGCGGCGTCAGTGGCTCGATGGCAGACAAAGAGACAGCAAGCAGCCTTCGGGCTGCGGAGGAGGCGGAGGCCATTTGGCCGGGGACAGGGGCGACGTCAGTGGCTCGACAGCAGCCGAAGAGGGAGGAAGCAGCCTTCGAGCTGCGGAGGAGGCTGAGGCCATTTGGCCGGGGACAGGGGCGACGTCAGTGGCTCGACAGCAGCCGAAGAGGGAGGAAGCAGCCTTCGAGCCGAGAGGCAGGAAGCAGCCTTCGAGCTGCGGAGGAGGCTGAGGCCATTTGGCCGGGGACAGGGGCGACGTCAGTGGCTCGACAGCAGCCGAAGAGGGAGGAAGCAGCCTTCGAGCTGCAGAGGAGGCGAAGGCCACTCGGCCAGGGGACAGGGGAGGGACATGGCTGGGGCCACACACAGAGGCAACGCAGCAGCCTCCACAGCTGTGAATTTATTTTTATAGGCTGCAGGCCATTCGGCCAAGAGACAGGGTAGGCGTGCAAAGCACCAGGAGGGAGAGCCAGCCAGCCAGTTTAAAAGTTAAATTTGTAATTCAAATATGGGTGCTGCATTATCAACACCACGGATTATGCGATGGTTCACTGCATAAAAGAGAATTAATTAGAGTTCACCGCACAGGAATGTCATAGCCCATAGGCTGATGGGCAGGAGACCTTATCCACATCGGCAATATCGAGCCAGGCGCTCGTACCTGGACATGAGCTAGGCTGATTGTGTCAAAAGGCTGCGTTTCTGCAGAGAAGTGGTCATTGAGATCTGTGATATGCTGAGAGCAGATTTGCAGCCCAGAAGCAGAACGCCAACTGCCTTGTCTGTTGAAGTGAAGGTAACAGCTGCACTTGCCTTCTATGCCTCAGGATAGTTTCAGGCTACAACTGGAGATGTGTGTGCCATCTCAACGTGCAATACATGCCTGCGTTTACCAGGTCACGGCTGCACTGTATGCGCGGAGGAATGACTTCATCAAGTTCCCAATGACCGCACAAGCGATCCATGACAGGGCTGTGGGCTTCTTCAGGATTGTCGGCTTCCCAAAGGTACAGGGCTACATTGATTGTACCCACATCGCCTTGCGAGCATCTGTGGAGGATTCCGAGCAGTACAGGAATAGAAAAGGTTTCCACTCCATCAATGTGCAGCTCGTGTGTGACAACAAGGAGCGCATCATATCAGTCGATGCGAGATACCCTGGCAGCACTCATGATGCGTTCATCCTACGCGACAGCGTTATATCTGACGTGTTTGAGCAGCAGCCAGAAGGGCAGAGTTGGCTACTGGCAGACAAAGGGTACGGCCTGGCCACCTGGCTCATGACGCCCCTACGCGTCACACGGACGGAAGCTGACCGTCAATACAACATGGCGCACATTGCGACGCCCAGCATCATTGAGAGTACCATTGGCATATTGAAACAGCTTTTCCGATGCCTGGACCATTCCCGGAGGCCACTTGCAATACTCTCCTCAGATTGTCGGTCCAGAAGACCCACAAGGGGCCAGTGCCTAATGAAAGTAATTTGGAAGAGCAGGATGAGGATGATGGTGACGATCAGGAAAGCATGCAAGTGCCTGATGCCGGAGCACGAAGTCGGAGGAGGGCCATCCATTGTGCTCCTTTAACTATTGCACGAGCCCTGCGCCAGCAGCTCAACCGTGAACGCTACAATTACTGATGCCGGAGGGCTCTGCGACAACTGTTGCACATGGACATGTTTATTTTTTGGAGTTGTTCCTATGTTGTGTTGTGTTAATGGAACATGATTCAGTTTTAATGAAAAAATATTTTATTGAAAAGTTAACATCACTAATAAAATATTTGTTGTATCAAACTTTACTTTTTAATATGACTTTTTAAAATCACTTAAAAACTTTATCACTTATAAACTTGTAAAGTTACAAAAGTTACAAAACAATTTCAATGTGGAAAACGCTACTACAGCTACATCAAGAACAAGAACAAAAGCAGCAAAGAAAGGCTGCAACCATCTCTCATCCACATCTCGGTGAATGTTCACTTCTTCATGGGAGTGTCATTTGATTGGTGGGGCTGTGTGCCCTTATTGCAGCAGCTATCTCCATGAGGGCCTGTGCCGTCGCTTGCATGCTCTCCCTGACGGCCTGTGCCGTCGATTGCACTCCCTCGGACATTCCCTCCCTAATTTCCCGTGTCATTACTGCTATTTCTCCAGTCAGTACCGTCACCTCTTCACCCACTGCACTGACGCTACCGATGAGTGATCAGGTAAGTTCATCGGTCTCCATACCCAATGCCACAATCTGAGCCGCATCTGTTGCACGCTGCATCTCAGGAGAGCGTGTCTCCAATCTCCTTCTCCTCTGCCTGGGTCTGCCTCGCGGCACCACTGCACTGGGAAGCGCAGGCGGGGACAGTGGGACGCTTGGTGTCCCAGACGGCAGTACTAGAGTGAGAGGCGCGGGCTGGGACGGTGGGACGTTCCAGACGGCAGCACCAGAGTGGGAGGCACGAGCTGGGATGGTGCGGCCCTGGGTCTTGCATCCGGCACTCGGGTGCGAGCCATGGGCTGGGATGGTGGGTGAATGGGTGTAAATTGCTCCATTACATCACCAGCACCACTGGGGCCCGCAATGTCGGAATCAAAACCATGGAAGGTGGAACAAGAACCTATGCAAGGGGTTGAAACTCTGATGCCCCTTAATGTGGGCTCAAACATTAATTTGGAAGGTCTCCCTGTAGACATTTCAGTCATCACCGCCAGCATCCAGTCTGGATCGTCCGCATCTGGTTTTACTGGTTCTTGTTCTAGATCTTCAGGGTTGGCATCATCATCATCATGTTCTGCAAAATATATCAGAAGTCAAATGTTTAACAGAAAAGGAAGGGGCAGGATGGGTGGCATGAGTACTTTCACACATAGCAGGCCAGGCAGCAGGTTGATTTGAAGGGCCATGATGCATTTTCAGGACTTACCCTCTTCCTCACGCGCGGGCCCAGCTTGTGCTGTACGGATTGCTTTTCTCCATGTACGACTCATCATAGCAGCTACCCTCTGTTCCAAGGGTGTTAGTCGATGCAGATTGGGCATGGCTCCTCCTGTTCAAGTTGCTTCCCTTCTGTTGTGGGCCAATTTCTTCTGCAAAGAGTAAAATATAACTTTTTAGAGTGCGTCTTTCTGCAGGGTGGGACATACAGTCACGACAATTACGATTACATTAAAAATGAAAATATTACTTACACTAACTACTTGACCAAGGTCGTGCCATTTCTTTTTACACTGGCTTCCAGATCTCATGATATGCACCAATGCGCAGTAATCTTCTGCAACTTGGTTCCAGCGTTTCTTCATTTCTTTAGGTGGCACTTTTATGTGACCTCTGTTGCTGGTATCCAGCTCCTGCCATCTCTGCTCAATGATGTTTACTAATATCTCCACTTCCTCATGCAAGAAATTCTTTGTTCTTGGTGGACGTTGTTTCAAAGCACACAGTCCTTATTTTGCATGCACCTATGCAGTATTTGTTCTGGAAGTTTAGCAGCAAAAGGCAGCACTCACTGATTTCAGCAGGTGATTTCTTCAACAGTGCTGCTAAAAGCACTCCTTCAGACACAAAAAATCACCAAGATTCAATCACAAGCCTTTCCAGAGGTCCACAAAACAAATCAGCAAGTTCCTTTAAAAATGGCCAAGTGCCAATCTTTGTGACCTACTGCGCATGTGCACGGCTCCAACGTACATGCGCAGGGCTGCCGGCACGACGTCCTCGGATTTAAGTTAGCCCCATCCCCCTGCACTTCCAGAATTGGCGCGACGCTGTGGTTCCGCCCCCCGCTGATCTCTGCAGCCGCGTCGAGGGACCAGTAGGGAGGCCGCGAATTCCTAGGTACGTTTTTGTCGCACTTTTGGCCGCGAAAAACGGGCGTCGATGTCGGGGTTGTGCCGTTCTAAGCGCAAAACTTGACCCCTAGAATAGGACCCTTCACTGCATCCATGTAATTTTCCCATTCCCATGTGAGCCATTCTTGTGAAAATCCTAAATTAAAGCAATTTGCCACATGTGCCAACATACAAGGAGAACTGGATTAAACTGCTCAAACCCATGTATTGCAGCACCCTTAAAGCTAGAAAGAGAAATCAATCAACTTGCATTTATATAGCATCTTTCATATCTTTAGTATGTCCTTAAAAGGGAGAAAATTACAATCCCATCAATCTAGGTTCAGTTCAAAATTCTTGTCCTAGGAGATGAAAATATTATTCACATGCACCATCCAATTTTATCTCCATTTTGGAGGGAGAAGAGTGAAGCAGTGTGTACTACGGTCACAAAGGACATTTTCCACCAAGCTCAAATGTCTTGAATTCAATTTATGTCAAATCCAGTAGCAAGTTACAATGCTGTGATTCAAATTGATGAGCTTCATTGACATAATTTTATGATGTTCTGCAATCAGAGATTCAATTACACAATCAGTGCCCAGCTTCTTTTTTTTTTGCACAGAACACGCAAAAAAATACCACCCACAGCTCACAAAATTCTCACTTCTCCGGAGGTGTGGTGACCCAAGTACTGCATCAGCAGTCACTTCCAAGTGACTATTCTTCAAGCGTGATCCTGAACATTGGCAGTAGACTACTGCATCTTCAAAGATAGCACTTCAGCCAAGCTTGGTGCTTTCCTCACCAGACATTCATAGACCCAGACATCACAGGAGTCGAGCTACTGGATGATAATCAAACTCATGTACTTCTTATTTCCTATTCCTATTTAGTGCCCCATTGCTGCCCTGGCTAAGATAAGGATCACATCGGAACCTTCTCAACCTGCCTGGCATAATATCAAACAAAGCAATGTACTCATCCACCGAGGCGCTAGAAGCTTTAATTTTGCTCAGGAATCTCCTAAAACTCTTAGTAAACTGGTGGAAATTTTGTCTCATGTCAGTGCGTCACAGAAAGAGGCAATAACACAAGTGCTCGTACTCACCCTCAAAGTGTTAGAAGTTGGAAACAGTTGAAAGACTTAGTACCAGGTCCCAGGAACAGTTAAACCACCACAGGGACTGCGAACACAACCCCAGTGTCACAAAGCACTGGTTTTGTGCTTCCTTTCGGCCGATAAAATCACTATGAAACATGACTTCTTCCAAAAACATCGCAAGCAGGTTGATGGCAAATTGTGTCACATGCTAAATTGGTAAATTGAGACTCTGTTTCATTACATAGTGTGCACAGAACATATCACCGGATAACAGCTTCAGAAATTCAACTCTCAAAGACTGTTCTGCACAAGGCACAAAGCATAAATAAACAAAGCAATAAATCAGATTACAATACTCAACATAAAGGTACATCATATCATACAATGGGTACCATACTCCTTTAAAAGACTTGGATTTATATAGCGCCTTTCACGACCACCGGACCTCTCAAAGCATTTTACAGCCAATTAAATACTTTTGAAGTGTAGTCACTGCTGTAATGTGGGAAATGAGGCAGCCAAGTCACGCAAGCAAAATCCCACTAACAGTAATGTGATAATGACCAGATAATCTGTTTTTGGTAATGTTGATTGAGAGATAAATATTGGCCAGGGTAACTCCACTGCTCTTCTTCAAAATAGTGCCATGGTATATTTTATGTCCGCTTGAGAGCAGATGGGGCCTCAATTCAATGTCTCATCCGAAAGACGGCACCTCCAACAATGCAGCGCTCCCTCAGCACTGCACTGTCAGCCTAGAATTTTGTGCTCAGGCCCCTGGAGTGGGACTTGAACCCACAACCTTCTGACTCAGAGGCAAGAGTGCTACTCACTGAGCCACAGCTAACACCTGTAGGAGGATGGATATGCTAGTTCAATCTCAGTTAGCTTTATACACTTGCTGCAAGTGAAGCTCAAATAGGTTACAAACCTCTGAACCAGAAGCTTGAATTGCTGTCTTGAAACTAATTTTTTCGAATCAATAACATAATTGCTGTTCTATACAATGGCACACTGAGCAGCATATTGTAGGTGAACATATAATAGTCATCACTACAATTTTAAGTATTGGATGCATATGTCACCATGAGCCTACCCATTGTTCATCAATCGTGACTCAGTTGGTCGCACCTTTCCTCGGAGTCAGAATGTTGCGGGTTCAAGTCCCACTCCAAAAACTGGAGCACAAAAGTCTAGACTGTCACTCCAGTGCACTACTGGAAGACTCGGAGGTGCCGTCTTTCGGATGAGACGTTAAACCGAGGCCTCGTCTGCTCTCTCAAGTGGACGCAAGAGATCCTGTCGAAAAGCAGGAGTTAGCCCTGGTATCCGTGCCAATCCCATACAAAATTGGCGGAGTACAGCTAGACTGCATATGCCGACTCAACCAAGTCAAGACTTCTGCTAAGTATGCACAACACACATCCAAGACCTGATTGTTTACAAGAATTAAAAACTTCTGTTCCAACCATTTGAAAAGAAAATTGTTTCAACAGTAGACATACAAACTACTAAGCATAACAAATGCATACCGCACAAATTATACAGTCTGACCTCTGTTCAGACAAATGTAACAATGAAATCCAATGCAGCATTTTATCAGATTACATTAATTCAGTATCTAACCCTATGCACAATGTGATGAAAGTTACATACACTACGCGTGTATAAACAGTTTCAAAGATCTTTCAAATCCGGTCTGCATACAGAAAGGCTACTGCTCCAAAAATTAATAAAACAAGCCCGGAGGCCACGAGGGGACTTCTCCCAGACGGGCAAAATTATCACACATCTCAACAATTCCCAAGGAAAGTTACTTCCCACATTAAAAATTGTTAAACAATTAATACTAATTCTACTTATTATTAAGGCAACACGTCAAGTCCCTAAAGATTTCCCAACACGATCATTTAGCACATTGTAATACAAGTTGGAAAACAAAACATCACTGTTTACCAGATTCCATTTGTTGTATTAATGCCTCACGCAAAGTCCATTTACAAAGCAGATCTTAGTAAAGGATCCTCTGCGATTATCGCGTATTAAGTGGTTGAATTTTTTTTTAAGTTACTGTCCGCTATGAAATTCAGTCAACTTATTTACTATTAAAATTCGTCCACCTCAACCACACCGGGAGAGCGGGGGGCGGGGAAACTCAGCAAACACAATCCGTGCAACCTCCGCAAAAATAAATCCACGAAATGATTCTAAATCCGCTCCAGAATTTGGAGACACCGAAACTGCCACAATCACAACCTACTCATTAAAAACCGGTTGAAACTCGCTGCTGCATCAAAACTATTGGAAAAAAATATGCAGGACATTATGCAGCTGTGGGCGAACAGCAGCAGCCACCACCACCACGCCGGGGCTGGAGGGGCGTCAAGCGCCCACACCACATACTCCTCAGTCTCACTCACCATTTAGTTACACAACTGAAAGGCTTATTTATACAGCAATCTGTTACACACAGATCATTCGGATGGAAGGCGGGGTAGGAGAGAGAAACCATTTGATCGCTCCTAACCAGAGTGGCTGGGTAAAATTCTTTTAAAAAAAAACCTTTCAAGCGCGCGTGTGTATAAAAAGCATGTTCTTGAGTGCACGGACACGGATTGTGTTTATTTTTAATCCCCCACCTATCCCATCTTCCTGAAACATAGGTACAAAAATATAAAAAGAAAGGATGGTTGGTGGTGGGGTGGATCGATACCTCTTTATAGTCCTATTTTTCCCCACATCGCATCCGAAAGCATTGTGGCTGGCGTTAAATCCTCTCACCGCGCGGCTGCTCCAATCGCCGCTCCAGCGGGTATCTTCAGCAGGAAGAAGCCGACACGACGCGCGGCCCCGAGCCTCTGCGCCTGCGCACCGCCCTCGCGACCGGGTAACCCAGGGTTTCCTCGCGCGAGACCGAACACTCGAGCCCAATTTGAAAAAAACGGTTATTTCTATATTTTAAAAAATCCATCTCCTCACGAATGATAGATTTTTTTAAGTAGGCTGTTAAATTATTTTTTTGATTTATTAATTCAACAAGCATTAATGAAGCCTAGCTTACGGTAAGCTTCTACATCATGCATTGCATTGTGAGTGTATTTTAAAGGGGCGGGGATGACTGCCGGGGTGCAATATTTTCTTAATACATTAATGCGTATTTTCTTCTCCTCCCCCCACCCCCCATATGCAATTTTACTTTTTTGAGTATCATTACCAACCCGCAAAGTGCAAAAGAACACATTGCATGAAGCTGGCCCCGGGCTTTTAAAATCGACCACTGATGATAATTCATTCAAAAAGCCTTGCGGTGGAAAAAGGGGCGGGGTGACTATCTGGGGGTGACAAACTTAAATAGCGATATATTTTTATTTTTAAAGTCTTTATGTGTTCCCCAGTATATGCACGATTGCCTGGCGAGTTAAATTTCATGGAGTCTTGGTAGAGTTAGCAACCTGAGGGAGGGAGACAGAGATGTCCCACCCCAGCTGCTATGCTTAACACCAAAGCCCCTTCTCATAAAATCTTTACTCCTTCGATTAATGTTAGCATTTAACTAGATTTAGGCACACGTCTACAAGGAAATCAAATTAGTGCTCAAAAGAGTTTTTTTTTAATGTTCAGTCTCTTGCCCTCCTACCTTATCCTGCTGAGAAGCTGTAACAGAAAGAAGTAGGCGTGGATCCTGTGTGGGTTTTTTTGGGTATGGTGTGATCTGTTTTTTTTAACTGCATGTGCAATAGCTGATAAAGCCTTTCAGCATTGATCAGTTTCAATTGGTGCAGAGATTTTACTACTCTGTAACAGCACTCATCATGAGGCCAACAGCTGGAAGACTGCAGTATTACAAGACGTGAAATGAAATAAGAAATACATACTTTAGTCTGTGCTCTGCAAAAAAACTCATTTTGCATTTTTTTAAGTTTGTGCAGTGTTATCTGTTTTTAGCGGGGGAGACTAAAAGCACAGTACAGTATGCAACATTTTTCAGCTTTTCCTCACAACTTGAATAAAACGGAGGATATATTCATGGATTCACAAATAGTTGCAGCATAGCCTTAGTCAAAACTGCTGCAACTTTCTCAGTGTTGCTATGAACATACTTGCCAACACTGTTGACCCCAAATGTGGACTGGGTGGGGACTGCACAATGAGGGAATTTAGTGAACTCTGCAGTGAGTTGGGGGAGGGGTGGTATCTACCACAGATGTAAAACACAAAGAGAACCAGAAACTTCAAGCCATGTGTTGAATGCCAAGAAAAAAGTCATTATCTAATACAAAAAAACAGGACAGCTAGCTGAGATTAAATTGGGAGCTATTAGAATAAATTTTGGCGGTCGGGAAGTACCATTTTGGTGTGCATATAGCCTGCACCCCAAATTTGAGCATTTCCTCTCCTCTGGAGATAATTAACTTGACTGTATATTGCATCCCCAAATTAAAACAGACATATTTTGATTTAAAACATGCAGTCTGTGTATGTACATTAATCTACACATTTTAAACCCACGTTACCATTTTAGTTTTACTTAATTCTGAAGTATGTCCCAGAAGTAGAAAAATTATTCAGTACTCTCCAACATTGACACAACCCTTTCTCAGGTCTTTCCTATACAATGTCTTTCATAACAAAAATATGATTAACAATTCCAGTTGATTATTTCTGAGACATCTGCACTCCCAGCTATTTTTACATTATGCTTTTTGTTTACTTCAAATTGCAAAATATCTGATTATCTGTGCAACAACTCTCTGCATTTACACTACTAAAACTGGTTTTGTTATACTGGTGCAAATTTCCTTCTGTGATTTTGTCGCCAATGGTGTTAGCATTGTGAATGTCTCAATCAAACATACAGATGTTGGTCTCCTGCAATGGAATACAAACATAGAAACTAGGTGCAGGAGTAGGCCATTCGGCCCTTCGAACCTGCACCGCCATTCAATGAGTTCATGGCTGAACATGCAACTTCAGTACCCCATTCCTGCTTTCTCGCCATACCCCTTGATCCCCCTAGTAGTAAGGACTATATCTAACTCCTTTTTGAATATATTTAGTGAATTGGCCTCAACGACTTCCTGTGGTAGAGAATTCCACAGGTTCACCACTCTCTGGGTGAAGAAGTTTCTCCTCATCCTAAATGGCTTACCCCTTATCCTTAGACTGTGACCCCTGGTTCTGGACTTCCCCAACATTGGGAACATTCTTCCTGCATCGAACCTGTCTAAACCCGTCAGAATTTTAAACGTTTCTATGAGATCCCCTCTCATTCTTCTGAACTCAAGTGAATACAAGCCCAGTTGATATGTCAGTCCCGCCATCCCGAGAATCAGTCTGGTGAACCTTCGCTGCACTCCCTCAATAGCAAGAATGTCCTTCCTCAAGTTAGGAGACCAAAACTGTACACAATACTCCAGGTGTTGGCTCACCAAGGCCCTGTACAACTGTAGTAACACCTCCCTGCCCCTGTACTCAAATCCCCACGCTATGAAGGGCAACATGCCATTTGCTTTCTTTAACCGCCTGCTGTACCTGCATGCCAACCTTCAATGACTGATGTACCATGACACCCAGGTCTCGTTGCACCTCCCCTTTTCCTAATCTGTCACCATTCAGATAATAGTGTATCTCTCTGTTTTTACCACCAAAGTGGATAACCTCACATTTATCCACATTATACTTCATCTGCCATGCAATTTGCCCACTCACCTAACCTATCCAAGTCACTCTGCAGCCTCCTAGCATCCTCCTCGCAGCTCACACTGCCACCCAACTTAGTGTTATCTGCAAATTTGGAGATACTACATTTAATCCCCTTGTCTAAATCATTAATGTACAATGTAAACAGCTGGGGCCCAAGCACAGAACCTTGCGGTACCCCACTAGTCACTGCCTGCCATTCTGAAAAGTACCCATTTACTCCTACTCTTTGCTTCCTGTCTGCTAACCAGTTCTCAATCCACGTCAGCACACTACCCCTAATCCCATGTGCTTTAACTTTGCACATTAATCTCTTGTGTGGGACCTTGTCGTAGGCCTTCTGAAAGTCCAAATATACCACATCAACTGGTTATCCCTTGTCCACTCTACTGGAAATGTGGATATCTGAACGGAATATATGGAATTAAGGACAGTAAAGTAAACGGGATATATGAAAATGTATAAGCCATGGAAGAATAGCTGGGAGAATGTCAGATTGCAAATAGTGCAACATCAGCATAGCTAACAGTCTGTCTCAAGGTTTCAAGTCACTAATCCTGCCAATAATATATAATTGTAACATGAAATACATCTGCAGAATTGCAAGGTCTCAGTAAATAGTCACACCATTAGATTGAAACATTTAGAGGCAATACTTGAGCTTTCAAGAAGAACATCTCATATAGATTGACTAATGAGTGGCTGAGTTAGACTGTCAATCCATTTGTATTTTGTTATCTGATTTCAAAACTGTATAACTGTTAACGCTTTACGATGTAACTTCACCTATCCGTAGGGAGTGTGTACGCTCTATCCAGAGAGTATATCTTCTGTCTGATAGGTCTTACTGGCCGGTAATAAAGACTGCTTTGTTCAAAGCACAAGAGGTATTCGACTCAGTAATTTTACTGAACCAGATTGAGGAAAAAGAATCCAGGAATTAACAGAAACATCCTCAAAAAATTCCAGAAGATTTGTCAAGCATGATTTCCCTTTCACAAATCCATGCTGACTTGGACCTATCATGTCACCTCTTTCCAAATGCGCTGCTATGACATCCTTAATAATTGATTCCATCATTTTACCCACTACCGATGTCAGGCTGACCGGTCTATAATTCCCTGTTTTCTCTCTCTCCTTTTTTAAAAAGTGGGGTTACATTGGCTACCCTCCACTCCATAGGAACTGATTCAGAGTCTATGGAATGTTGGAAAATGACTGTCAATGCATCCGCTATTTCCAAGGCCACCTCCTTAAGTACTTTGGCATGCAGTCAATCAGGCTCTGGGGATTTATCGGCCTTCAACCCCATCAATTTCCCCAACACAATTTCCTGACTAATAAGGATTTCCCTCAGTTCCTCCTTCTTACTAGACCCTCTAACCCCTTTTATATCCGGAAGGTTGTTTGTGTCCTCCTTAGTGAATACCGAACCAAAGTACTTGTTCAATTGAAACAAGCACCATTATAAAGGCATCTTTTAATTAAGAATTTTTTTTTAATTCTTTAGATGTGGGTGATGCTGGTAAGGCCCAACCCTGCGTTCCCTGAAGAGGTGGTAATGGGCCTTCCCTTTGAATTGCCATAATCCTTGTGCTAATGGTGCTTCCACAATGGTGTTAGGTAGGAAATGTCAGGATATTGACCCAGTGATGATGAAGTAATGGTGTTATATGTCCAAGTCAGAATGGTGTATGACTTGGAGGTCAACTTGAAGGTGATCTTGCTACTCTTATCTTTCTTGGAGGCAGAGTTCGTGGGGCTGGGAAGTGTTATATAAACTCGGTGAACGACTGCAATGCATTCTGTAAATAGTGAATACTGCAGCCATGGTGTGCCAGTGGTGGATATTCAGTCCAATGGTAGGGATGGTGATCAAATGGATTGCTCTGTCCTGAATGATGTTAAGATTCTTGAGTAATGTTGTAGCTCCAACCATCTAGGCAAACGTTGAGTAGTCCATCACACTCCTGATTTGAGCTTTGTAGATAATGGTGAGGCTTTGAAAGGTGAACCACTCATCACAGAGTACTCAGCCTCTGTCCTGCTCATGTATTGATGGTATTGATATGGCTGGTCTAGTTAAGTTTCTGGTCAGTGGTGACTCCCAAAATGTTGGTGGGGTCCTGGCGATGGTGATGCCCTTGAAGGTCAGGTAGAGGTAGTTTTTAATTTTCTTGTTTGAGATGTATAAAAAGCTGCCATAATTCAGGATGTGGGACCATACCTCAGCACGAGTCAGTGCATTGAGGAGAGGTGGAGGGAAACGCCTGGTTAAAATTCACTCCCTTGTGTGCAGCCCGAGCAGAATTGAGGAGAAGGCGAACACAGAATGGGTTGCAAACACAAGTATACATGGCAGTTACAGTGCTTAAAAAAATCTTTGATCTCCCTATATATTTTCTTTTGTTTAAAAGCTGCCATTACCATAACTACAAAGGCGTGTTTTCCCAACCTGCAGTTATGGGGTTTTACCTTAATTCAAAATGATCGTTTACCCTATTTTAACTCCCAAAACCAGCATTTCTTGTTTTACATGTGAGTATATATGTTAATGGACTGCCTGTTTTGGCATTCAGCCATAAAGACTAAGACAGTCCTAAGTTTCATCCATGGTCAGCGTTTAATTAATTTTCTCGCCCTTATGAAGATACTGAGGTACAATTCCTCTGGTGTTAGTAGTCTTCTGGTATTCAACTCTGGGTAGCTTCACCCTTTCCTTTCCTAGCTCAGCAACATCGAGGCCCATTGTCACAGCCCTGCTGCCTAGCTGGGCTAAACTAAAGCTCTCCTGAGTGGAGACCTACCCCGTTGTCTTCGCTGAGTATTACATTAAGTGGTAAATTTACACATGGACCCATCAGGGAGCTTTGCTTTTTCCAATTATAGGGCTCAAATTTCCACAAGAGTTGCCCCGCTTTTTTTGGAGCAAGTAGCTTTTTTTGGAGTAACTTAAAAATTGCAAATTTCCCCATTTAACTTACTCCAGTGTAAGTTAGTTAGTTAGGTTTTGTTTTAGTTTTGTATTTTTTCTCCAAAAGGGGGTGTGACCAGCCACTTACACCTGTTTTGGCCATAGAAGCAAATTTGGCCAGCTGAAAGTTACTCCAAACTAACTTAGGCCAGTGTATGTGGCCACTTGGCCACTTTTGTAGGCACAGAAAAACCTTACCTACATTTAAGAAATCAGCGCAGGTAGCCGGGCGGGTGGGGGGCGGGGGAGACAGGGGGGTGGGGGTGGGAAGGTGAATTAGAGGATTTCAAAGCTCTAACGACCTTCACAACATCAGCACAACATTACAACATCTTCAGCACAACAGCTGCACAACATCACCACAAATAAATGAAAGATAAATCAACTACAGAAAATAGAGCAGTCCTACCTTGCCAACTGCAGAACGTACCGGCTAGCCCTCCCGCCAGGGACGGCAGGCACGCATGACTGTAGGGGTGAGGGATTTTTACTTTTTACAGTTGACCCTAAATGTAGCGTGGTCCTAATGGAGGATGATTCAGTTTTGATGCAAAATACCTTTTATTGCGAATTTTACAGTGCACTTCAACGATACAAATAACAACAACAACAACAACATCCACAGCAGGAAAGAAAGTCTGCACCCATCCCTCATCCACAGCTCGGGGAAAGCGCACTTCCTTATAGGGTCGGTGATGGTGGTGGGGAGGGGTTGGGGGCCCGGCTTGGGTCTGACCAGTATCTGGTGCGTGGTGTGAAGTGGGAGTGAAATTTGAGTCTCCGGCCTTTGTGCCTTTATTGCAGAAGCCAGCTCCCTCATGGCATCTGCCATCATCTGCACACCCTCTGCATTTCCCGCCCTCAGTTCACATCTTAGTGCAGTGATTTCACCCGATAATGTGGTAACCTCATCACGCACCCCAGTGACAGCCGCCACAAGTGATCGTGTGAGGGCATTGGTCTCCTCACCCAATGAAAAAACCTGATTTACTTTTTATGAGGGCTGCCTCTCAGGAGAGACTGGTCGGCTTCTCCTTCCCCTTGCTGTGGGTCTACCTAGTGGCACCTCTCCAGTGCGAGGCACAGGCTGGGATTGTGGGGCACTGGGTGTCCCAAGATGCATTTCCCGACCGCCACTCGGACCCGCAACCTCGGAAGGTATGAACCCATGGAAGGTTGCCGAGGAGCTAATGGAGGGTTCTGGTTGTGTGATGTCCTATAATATGTCATGATCGATATCGCTGTCAGCATTCTCCTGAGCACACATTTCCATGGACCCCTCCTCCCCCCACCCGCCTTGGTCTGGAGCGCATGCATCTGGATCCTCAGAATCTTGAGGAGTGATGTCGTCTTCTGCAACACAACAGTCAAATGGTTAGCAGCACAGGAGGGGGCATGATGGGTGGCAGGCCAGTCAGCAGGTTGATTTGAAGGGCCTTTTAATGACTCACCCTCACCCTCGCGTGTGGGTCCAGCTTGTGCAGAGCTTATTCTTTTTCTGCCAGTGCGAGTCAGCAAGGCAGCAACCCTCTGCTCCAGGGGTGTCAGTTGGTGCAGATTTGGCAGACCTCCTTCTGTTCTAGTTCTCTCCCTCTTGTGGGCCAATTTCTTCTGCAAAGATGAAAATATAAATTGTCAGACATGGTGCGCTTCTGATGGGTGGGACACATACGGATGCTCACATTTTCCACTGCAATTCAATTTAAAGATGAAGATATTACTTACACTCACTACTTGACCAATGTCCTGCCATTTCTTCTTGCACTGGCTTCCAGATCTTGCAGTGTTGACCCCAGCGGAGAATTCTTCGGCAACGAGGTTCCACCTTTTCCTCATTTCCTTGGGGGAGACCTTTGACGGACCACTCTTGCTGATATCCAGCTCTAGCCATTTCTCCTCAATAACCGTTACTAATTTCTCCACTTCCTCATGGAGGAAATTCTTGGTTCTTCTTGCACGCTCTTGCGCCATTCGTCTATTGGACTCAAACGCAGGTAATGTTCAAAGAACACACTTACACTTCTCTTATACCTATCCAGCACTCCTTTCCAGTCCCTCAGCCACACAAAAATCAATATTCAGACCTCACCTTTATATATGCTCCATAGCCACTTATTCTGAGGACGCTCTCCCTTTAATTGGCCGATTGCCAAGCTTCCTGTTACACTGCGCATGCACGCAAATTGGAGTGCCCTTTGCGCATGCGTGCACACTGGAACAGTCATGCGTGCCCCTGCTGGCACTGCACGACACACTGGGCCCAAGTCCCCCCTCCGCCGGCCATGGTGAGCAAGCGCGGCCCGAAGCTCCGCCCCCCCCCCACACACTCTGCTGCGCAACGCGAATGGATGCGGACGACGAGGGAGCCACCAAATTCACAGGTAGATTTTTGGCGCTTTTTCTCCTCCAGGAAGTCGGCGCACCACATCGAGATACGCCGCTCTAAGCGGCTGGGAAAATTTGGGGCCATAATAAAAACATAGAAACATAGAAAATAGGTGCAGGAGCAGGCCATTCAGCCCTTCTAGCCTGCACCGCCATTCAATGAGTTCATGGCTGAACATGAAACTTCAGTACCCACTTCCTGCTTTCACGCCATACCCCTTGATCCCCCGAGTAGTAAGGACTTCATCTAACTCCCTTTTGAATATATTTAGTGAATTGGCCTCAACTACTTCCTGTGGTAGAGAATTCCACAGGTTCACCACTCCCTGGGTGAAGAAGTTTCTCCTCATCTCGGTCCTAAATGGCTTACCCCTTATCCTTAGACTGTGACCCCTGGTTCTGGACTTCCCCAACATTGGGAACATTCTTCCTGCATCCAACCTGTCCAAACCCGTCAGAATTTTAAACGTTTCTATGAGGTCCCCTCTCACTCTTCTGAACTCCAGTGAATACAAGCCCAGTTGATCCAGTCTTTCTTGATAGGTCAGTCCCACCATCCCGGGAATCAGTCTAGTGAATCTTCGCTGCACTCCCTCAATAGCAAGTATGTCCTTCCTCAAGTTAGGAGACCAAAACTGTACACAATACTCCAGGTGTGGCCTCACCAAGGCCCTGTACAACTGTAGCAACACCTCCCTGCCCCTGTACTCAAATCCCCTCGCTATGAAGGCCAACATGCCATTTGCTTTCTTAACCGCCTGCTGTACCTGCATGCCAACCTTCAATGACTGATGTACCATGACACCCAGGTCTCGTTGCACCTTCCCTTTTCCTAATCTGTCACCATTCAGATAATAGTCTGTCTCTCTGTTTTTACCACCAAAGTGGATAACCTCACATTTATCCACATTATACTTCATCTGCCACGCATTTGCCCACTCACCTAACCTATCCAAGTCACTCTGTAGCCTCATAGCATCCTCCTCGCAGCTCACACTGCCACCCAACTTAGTGTCATCTGCAAATTTGGAGATACTACATTTAATCCCCTCGTCTAAATCATTAATGTACAATGTAAACAGCTGGGGCCCCAGCACAGAACCCTGCGGTACCCCACTAGTCACTGCCTGCCATTCCGAAAAGTACCCATTTACTCCTACTCTTTGCTTCCTGTCTGCCAACCAGTTCTCAATCCACATCAGCACACTACCCCCAATCCCATGTGCTTTAACTTTGCACAATAATCTCCTGTGTGGGACCTTGTCGAAAGCCTTCTGAAAGTCCAAATATACCACATCAACTGGTACTCCTTTGTCCACTTTATTGGAAACATCCTCAAAAAATTCCAGAAGATTTGTCAAGCATGATCTCCCTTTCACAAATCCATGCTGACTTGGACCTATCATGTCACCATTTTCCAAATGCACTGCTATGACATCCTTAATAATTGATTCCATCATTTTACCCACTACTGAGGTCAGGCTGACCGGTCTATAATTCCCTGCTTTCTCTCTCCCTCCTTTTTTAAAAAGTGGGGTTACACTGGCTACCCTCCACTCGATAGGAACTGATCCAGAGTCAATGGAATGTTGGAAAATGACTGTCAATGCATCCGCTATTTCCAAGGCCACCTCCTTAAGTACTCTGGGATGCAGTCCATCAGACCCTGGGGATTTATCGGCCTTCAATCCCATCAATTTCCCCAACACAATTTCCCGACTAATAAAGATTTCCCTCAGTTCCTCCTCCTTAATAGACCCTCTGACCACTTTTATATCCGGAAGGTTGTTTGTGTCCTCCTTAGTGAATACTGAACCAAAGTACTTGTTCAATTGGTCTGCCATTTCTTTGTTCCCCGTTATGACTTCCCCTGATTCTGACTGCAGGGGACCTACGTTTGTCTTTACTAACCTTTTTCTTTTTACATACCTATAGAAACTTTTGCAATCCGCCTTAATGTTCCCTGCAAGCTTCTTCTCGTACTCCATTTTCCCTGCCCTAATCAAACCCTTTGTCCTCCTCTGCTGAGTTCTAAATTTCTCCCAGTCTCCAGGTTCGCTGCTATTTCTGGCCAATTTGTATGCCATTTCCTTGGCTTTAATACTATCCCTGATTTCCCTAGATAGCCACGGTTGAGCCACCTTCCCTTTTTTATTTTTACGCCAGACAGGAATGTACAATTGTTGTAATTCATCCATGCGTTCTCTAAATGTCTGCCATTGCCCATCCACAGTCAACCCCTTAAGTATCATTAGCCAATCTATCTTAGCCAATTCATGCCTCATACCTTCAAAGTTACCCTTCTTTAAGTTCTGGACCATGGTCTCTGAATTAACTGTTTCATTCTCCATCCTAATGCAGAATTCCACCATATTATGGTCACTCTTCCCCAAGGGGCCTCGCACAATGAGATTGCTAATTAATCCTCTCTCATTACACAACACCCAGTCTAAGATGGCCTCCCCCCTAGTTGGTTCCTCGACATATTGGTCTAGAAAACCATCCCTTATGCATTCCAGGAAATCCTCCTCCACCGTATTGCTTCCAGTTTGGCTAGCCCAATCGATGTGCATATTAAAGTCACCCATTATAACTGCTGCACCTTTATTGCATGCACTCCTAATTTCCTGTTTGATGCCCTCCCCAACATCACTACTACTGTTTGGAGGTCTGTACACAACTCCCACTAACGATTTTTGCCCTTTAGTGTTCTGCAGCTCTACCCATATAGATTCCACATCATCCAAGCTAATGTCTTTCCTAACTATTGCATTAATCTCCTCTTTAACCAGCAATGCTACCCCACCTCCTTTTCCTTTTATTCTATCCTTCCTGAATGTTGAATACCCCTGGATGTTGAGTTCCCAGCCCTGATCATCCTGGAGCCACGTCTCCGTAATCCCAATCACATCATATTTGTTAACATCTATTTGCACAGTTAATTCATCCACCTTATTGCGGATACTCCTTGCATTAAGACACAAAGCCTTCAGGCTTGCTTTTTTAACACCCTTTGTCCTTTTAGAATTTTGCTGTACAGTGGCCCTTTTTGTTCTTTGCCTTGGGTTTCTCTGCCCTCCACTTTTCCTCATCTCCTTTCTGTCTTTTGCTTTTGCCTCCTTTTTGTCTCCCTCTGTCTCCCTGTATAGGTTCCCATCCCCCTGCAATATTAGTTTAACTCCTCCCCAACAGCACTAGCAAACTTACTTGAAATTAGGTACACTTACATGTCCAGATTTTTCAGCATAATATGTTCAGTTTAATCAAATCAGTATTTTTCACTGGAAATGCTATAACCTGTATTTATCAATAACAGTTTTTACAAATGGTGATTTACTTCAGACTTCAAAGTAATTTTGAAGGGCATGAATATTTTATTGTGTTTAAAATGTTCCCATATAATATGGCCGTTTGTAAATCATCCTTTTTGTGTTTAAATCCAAGATGTATAAATTGTTCATGGCAACCGGTGACTTGTATAATATCAGTTCTTTACACATGGTTTGGCTAAACACTTTTTTTTGGCAGGAGCCCTTTTTGAATTGTAGAAGAGAACTAATTGGTGCATTTTATCTGGAATTCAATGGAGTTTAACTGCACTTTGTCAGTCTTCACAGCCATCAAAGTATAATTAGAAAAACAATACATGTCATTCATCATATGCATTGCTAATATCTTGTTATTCTATAAAATAAATGATACTTATAAATGGAGAATCTGGAAACATTGAACTTTAAAATACATTGATGTTTAAATCAACAATAGGATGTAAATAGTGTAACAGCCAGGTTTATGAATGCCCTTGGAGTAAAAATGTACACACATATGTATAAGCTGTAACACAGAAGAATCCAATGGATCTTCAAAAGAATGGGAGTAGACATAGGTTCATAGGTTTGCTTCAGAGAAGATACCCACTTATCCAAATTTTTAAGACAATAATAACATGGTTTCAAAATTATAGAACTTACAGACTTCTAAAAATCACATTCAAACAACTTTCCCCTCACTTGTCAGCTTGGCTCAGTTGATCTGAATCAGAGAGTGTGGGTTCAAAGTACACTCCAGAGCTTGAACATGTAGCTTTGACTGACATTCTAGTGCAGTGCTAAAAGAACGTTGCATTATCAGAAGTGCCGTCCTACAGATGAGACTTTAAACTGAGGCCCTGTTCAGGTGCACGTAAAAGATTGTATGTTACTATGAAGAAGAGGAGGGAGTTCTCCCAGTCGCCTGGCCAACATTCTACCTTCAACCAATGTAGACAAATTCACATTAACCGGTCATTCTTCTCATTCAACTGTTGCACAAATCAGCGGCTCCATTTGCCTGCATAACGACAGTGATTGCACTTCAAAAGTAATTAATTGGTTGTGAAGCGCTTTGGGACATCCTGAGGACACAATGGGCCTGATTTTAATTCTCCCCATCTGGTGGAAACTGGGTGGGGGGAGATCTTTAAATGAGGGCAGTCACTTACCCTCTCAGATCCCACTGCCTTCCCACCATACCTCAATGTTAACCTGCTCTTTTGAGCAGTCAAGCGGGGCACTCGTAGGAATGAAGTAGAATTCTCTTTAAATACGCAGATCATAGCCCAATGACGTCATCGGGACCCAATCTGCAATTTTAGTTTGAGGCCTCAACAGAGAAACAGTGATCGCTTCCCCATTAGGCCACACCAGCCGGAAACATAGAAATATAGAAAAATAGGTGCAGGAATGGTCCTGCACCACCATTCAATAAGATCATGGCTGATCGTTCTATAGATATGTAAAGAGAAAAAGGTTAGTAAAGACAAACGTAGGTCCCTTGCAGTCAGAATCAGGGGAAATCATAACGGGGAACAAAGAAATGGCAGACCAATTGAACAAGTACTTTGGTTCGGTATTCACGAAGGACACAAACAACCTTCCGGATATAAAAGGGGTCAGAGGGTCTAGTAAGAAGGAGGAACTGAGAGAAATCCTTATTAGTCGGGAAATTGTGTTAGGGAAATTGATGGGATTGAAGACCAATAAATCCCCAGGGCCTGATGGTCTGCATCCCAGAGTACTTAAGGAGGTGGCCTTGGAAATAGCGGATGCATTGACAGTCATTTTCCAACATTCCATTGACTCTGGATCAATTCCTATGGAGTGGAGGGTAGCTAATGTAACCCCACTTTTTAAAAAAGGAAGGAGAGAGAAAACAGAGAATTATAGACCGGTCAGCCTGACATCGGTACTGGGTAAAATGATGGAATCAATTATTAAGGATGTCATAGCAGTGCATTTGGAAAGAGGTGACATGATAGGTCCAAGTCAGCATGGATTTGTGAAAGGCAAATCGTGCTTGACAAATCTTCTGGAATTTTTTGAGGATGTTTCCAGTAGAGGGACAAGGGAGAACCAGTTGATGTGGTGTATTTGGACTTTCAGAAGGCTTTCGACAATGTCCCACACAAGAGATTAATGTGCAAAGTTAAAGCACATGAGATTGGGGGTAGAGTGCTGACGTGGATTGAGAACTGGTTGGCAGACAGGAAGCAAAGAGTAGGAGTAAATGGGTACTTTTCAGAATGGCAGGCAGTGACTAGTGGGGTACCGCAAGGTTCTGTGCTGGGGCCCCAGCTGTTTACATTGTACATTAATGATTTAGACAAGGGGATTAAATGTAGGATCTCCAAATTTGCGGATGACACTAAGTTGGGTGGCAGTGTGAGCTGCGAGGAGGATGTGAGAATGTATACAGCCATTGAAGTTGAGAATGTGGGAAAATGTATAGGGATAGTGAAATTGAACAAAGGATTCATGGAGGAATAGCCTTAAGAATGTCAGACTGCAAATGTTACAACATTGACACAAATAACAGACTGGCTCCAAGGTCTTGCTAAGTCACACCAGTAAACTTGAAACAATATAGGGTGAGAAAGACTCTGAAAGGCTCCTTTGTGTAAAAACAGCTCATACAGATGTCGGCTCATGAGTGGACAAAGGGAAGGAGGAATCAAATGGGATAGGCTGAACTGAATGTCACTCTAATTGTATCTTGTACTGAAAATGTTTAACTGTTGCGCTTTTACATTGTAACGGCACTTGTCCGTAGGAAGTGGGTGCGCTCTATAGGGAGAGCATTCCTTCTTTCTGATAAGTCCCGGCCGGTGAAACTAACAATAAAGTCTGCTTTGTTATAAGCGGCAACGGTGTTCGACTCAGTGAATTCGCTGAACCAGATTGAGGGAAAAGAATCCACATTTACATTTGGTGTCAGAAGTGGGATCTCAACAGACGACTGCCGAAAACTTGCGAATTAAGAGCCAGACTAGCCTTGGACGAGACGGGAGGAAAGTGGCCACTGGAGTGAGTATAATTTAAATACCACTCCAGTTTCCTTCGGTTTCAAAAGTCTGAGGAAAGTTTAGCCACTCGCTGGTTCTCAGGTAGCGTCTGAACAAGATCCAGGACAATCTGGCGAATACCTTTTAAACTTAGGATAGGGAAATCGCGCGGCGACTCGGAAGGATAGGTTAGAATAGGTAAATCTGGAACCTAGAACAAATTAAGTAACGCTTATCGCGCAGCGACGCGAACAGGAAAACCACGGGGCGACGCGGAGGGATAGACAATCGCGCGAACCGCGTGGGGAGACGCGGAGGTTAGGGAATGACGTAAAATTAAGCCGCGGGGCGACGCGGGACTGTGTAAATTTAAAATTGTATTTATTTCAGGTACGGCGTCAATCTTGTATATCACTTGGTCCGCCTAGGCTCTGGATAAGATAACTTAAACCACCGTGGGGCGACGCGGGGACAATCGGGACTAATTAGGACCTTGATCCTATGCGGGTCGACGCGAGGATGGGTAATTTAGATAAAACTACGAATTCCCTGAAAGGTCATGAATCCAAAAATAGAGCCGGCCAAAACAATTAATAGGAAAGAAGAGAGACTTTTGTAAACGTCTGTTTTAAATGAGAAGTGCTTGTGTGATTTTGACTGTGGATATGAAAGCCTGTTTGGGAAACCGGGCAGTTGTGGTTTGTTTTAGCTCCACCCACTTTTTCAAACAGAGTGAAAGTTTTTTAAACCTTCGTAGTGTTGTCCTGTATGTGGGAAGTTTAAGTGTGTGAACCTTATTGAATTACATATATTCGGATGATAAGTTACGGAGCTAGGAAATGCACAAAGGATAGGTTTGTTGAGTAAAAGATAAAAAATACATGGTCCCGGTGGTTAAAAAAAAAGAATTTATTTGACACGCTCACTTACTTGTCGAAAGAAAACATGCAATGATTGATTACATTGGGTTGAAAGACATAAATTTAGTCTCGGAATGAGATAAAGAATGCCTTTAAAAAAAAAGGCTTCTCAGCTCAAAAAACGTTTTGAATAAAGATTGAAATTACAAAGTTTGAATTGGGATTTTGAGATATTCAGAGAAGGCACAGCAAAATACTGAGGTGGATTCAAAAAAATTACTATATTAAATCTGCAGTTTAGAAGAGACAGTATAACACGACCTTGAGGCTGGAACAATTGAGATAACGAAAAGCAGCCCTCAGCCTACGTGCCAGACTTCCCTCTAGTTATGGAAAAGATGGGGAAAAAAAGACGCAACCTTGAAAGAAAACAAATTGAACGAATTTGAAAGAAAAAGTGTCTTCGATTGTCTGAGATTTTAAATTAACAAATTTACCGAGACCCGAGCCCTCTGTGTAAATACAAAACCTAATTTGAAGAAAGGAGATCTTAAAAAAAAAGACGTAACGTACTAAATAGGTGCTGAAAGGAAAAAAAATGTTCTGAGATTTTAAATTATGAGAAAGTTCCACTGCAGTTTGAAAAGATGCATCACTTCTGTCGAGTTGGCAGGAGAACACCACTAAATTAGGGATCTCATTAATGGAAGGAGGACATGTTAAAACCGTAGACATCTTAAAGAAAGAGTGCGCGCACGAAAAACGTACTAAGAGTTCCACTGGGACCTCTGAGAAAGGTATTGACCAACTACGTAGTCAAATGGTTGGCTTTGCATTGACCGAGGCTGATGACGAAATTGAATTTCAGTAAACAAATAGCTATTAAAAATGTGTGGTCTTGTTTTAAATCAATTTTAAAAAATCTTTGGCAAGTACTTGAATTAGAAGTTAAAAAACAATTGGAGTTTAATCTAAATGCTGCCTTTCCTGATGAGAAGACTTTTATTATGACGGCTTTACTAATGATTTCTGCTGTTTAACGGATTCCTAATTTCTAAGCAAGTTTTGAAGGCACAAAGACTTTTTTTTCAGATGATTACATGAAGTCACGTAATGACATCAGGTCTTCTTACAAACCTGTAAAGGAGTTAACCCTTTCCATTGACAGCCGTTTTATACTGAACATTATTAATTTGGATTTCTTAATAGAAAAAAGACTCACCTAACAGAGGAAATGCTGCGATAGTCAGAATAAAAATAAAAACAGAACTAGCTTATGTAATAATACTTGCCTGATACAATAAAGAAATAGATACTCAAACAAAACAAATTGAAGAGTTAAAAGGCTAAGATAAATAAGCTGAAAGAGATTTAAAAAACGGGACCAGACAGATACAGATAGTACAGTGCACAGCCATAGCACCATCACCTGTGGCAAAAGAGCCAATGTACCCCACGGTGGGGAATCCATAAACCCAACCTAACCCTGACCTCCAATTTCACGGAGTGACCTCGACATGCATGGATAAAAGATGAGTCAGACTAAAAATCCTGCAAAGGATAAGTTAGCCTCGGAAAAACCAATGCCAACCATCCAAGATGTCATTAAAGCACAGGAGGACGCTCCTGAAAAAGATAAATTGTTGTGGAAAGATTATGGATGTACTTATGACAATGTTTCTAAACTCTGGACCACTCCCGCGGAACAGACTTGCATGTCTGACGAGTTGGCCCTATGGGTTATTGAATGTATGTACTTTGTGGAGCAAGGACAACAAGTGACACGCTTTTAGCCACTTGGTGGCACCCTAGACTCCAGGCGCTGGCCCAGAACATCAGTAGTCGCTGCCTTGTTTGCCAACAGCATAATCCAGGGAAGGGAGTCCCCTGTGATTGGGGTAAGAAGCCCCTACCAGAAGGTCCTTTGAGACCTTGCAGTTGGACTACATTGAGTTGCAAAGAGTTCCGTGTTACAAATATGTGTTAGTAATAGTAGATGTGTTTCGCAAATGGATCGAAGCCTACCCTACCCTGGACAATAAGGCTCAAACTGTTGTTAAGGTGTTAATGAGGGAAATTGTTCCTAGATATGGTATCCCAGCTCGACTGAGTTCCGATAATGGCCCTCACTTTATTGGCCAAGTTAACAAAGAATTCTGTTCCCAGATGCGCATTAACCAGCAGCTGCATTGTGCCTACCAACCCCAAGCTGCGGGATTAGTTGAACGTGCTAATCAAACTCTTAAAACCAAGCTTGCAAAACTGGTAGCATCAACTGGACTCAATTGGCTCAAACTCCTTCCCATAGCCCTATTCCAGATCCGAACTACTCCCACCGGTAAGGCTAGACTAACCACCGCTGAGGTCATTTATGGTAGGCCCCTTAGGACCCCCTGGAATCAGAATGTCCCCTCCACTGTCCAATTCCACCACATGACTGAGGAAATGACCATCTATGTTCTTTCTCTGACTCAGGCTCTGCGAATAGCCCACAACCAGGTTCGAGATGCTCACCTCGACCTCCCAGTTTTACCCGAATCGTTTCTCGTGGCACCAGGGAAGTATGTCCTGATTAAGAAATGGATTCGGAAGGGATTAGAGCCACGATTGGAGGGGCCTTTTCAGGTGTTACTCACTATCCCGACTGCAGCTAAGGTTGAGGGGAGAAGTGCCTGGGTTCACCTGCACCACTGCAAGCTCACTGCCCTTTAACGAACCTATTGTACTGGTTATTCTAACTCCTGTTTCTATTCCAGACTTCCTCTTCTCCATAGCTGAACAAGGTCCTTCCTAGGAGCATCCTGACTAACCGAGTGGGTCCCGAGGAGACCAGTTTGAACTCCTACCCGTAGTGATAGACAACCAGCTACACTGACGGTGACCTGAGAAGAGAGGCGAGAAAACCAAAATCTTTGAATCAGCAAAATATTCGGACTATTTATCCTTGTCCATAGAGACACTACAAGAAACATTTTGTTCCTGAGTAATAAGATGAAACTGTGTCTGTGTGCCACAGTCTGTATGGTAGCGTTGGTGTACGACAGGTGCGGCGCATGGGAGGGGAGACTGAAGCGAGAGCTCCATGTAAATACCTTTTTGTACATGTCTTATGTTTATGCACAAAATGGGAACTTTCCTAGATGCTGGGTGTGCTCACATATCCCTATACATTCCAAAAGGGGAATTCCTTTGCGCCCCGTTCCACTGACCCTAACTGAGACTGTCAAGTGGCTTCTGAGCCAGACTAGCATGAGAGGAGTGGGGCCAATGCAAATACGAAAGATGAAAGGCGGGTCAAGATGTTGATCTGGGAGCAACCAGACTTTCAGCTGCGAGCGGCCTGCCCTTTGGAACTTTCCCCCAACTGTGAAAGAGATAATAACGATACTTGCTTCTCACGTATCCCTCTTGCTTTCAAAGATTGCAATCTAACAGGTATCGTCAGAGGGATCACGGAGGGCAGGAGGAGCATCATACCATTACCATGTGGACAACCACGGGGACGTCACCAAGTGGGAGAGTGCTGGGTACCCCATTAGTCAAACGTTCCAGGGATGGTACCAACCAACCTACGACTGTGAAAAGGAACCCTCATTCTTAGCCCTGACCAATACCTCGGGGATCGGGAGGCCAACCGGGAACATATATTTAACCCGAAATGACACCAGTAGCAAGGGACATGTCATATGGTACAGCAATTGCCCACACAGTCTCAACCACAGGTGCACGAGTCACTATCCTCTCTCACCTTCCGAATAAAACAGGTGGAGGTCTGTGGGCCCAGTCTTGGGACCCCGAAACAATATATCAGAAGGCAGCGTATAACGGCACGTATTTTGTGTGCGGTCATAGGGCATATCCCTGGTTGCCTAGGCGATGGACAGGGTCCTGCTATCTGGGATATGAGGTGCCATTTGTGCGGCAAATACGTACCCTGGCGGAAGCACATGCCTCCAGCCGACACAGGCGAGCCCTCACCCCCGCCGAAAGATTCTTTGGGGTCATGATGTTCCCATTCAGGATAGGACGCACCATGGGTGAAGTACAGAACCTAGAGAGGGTATTGGAACAGATAGCTAACCATACTGCTGAAGCTCTGGAGGACATCACGGCCGAAATGGTAGCAATGCGGACCGTAGCATTACAAAACCGAATGGATCTTGATTATCTGTTAGCTGAGAAAGGGGGAACGTGTGCCCTGATAGGATCTGAATGTTGCACTTACATTCCCGATAGTTCAGAAAACATAACCAATCTCGCTGATCACATAAGAAGGGAGGTGAAGAAGTTATCCACGCCAGCAGGAGGACCTAGCTGGTTTCATTGGCTATTAGGTGGATCCTGGGGATCCTATCTAATGCATGGGGCAATTATTCTCATCGTAGTAATAATTACCTGTTGCTTGATTGTTGGTTGCTTTAACCTTTGTTGTAAAGTCATGATGGCAAGGTTAGCAAACCCTCTTGTGGTCACGGGCTCCCGGGTTATGATCCAGCAAACTAAAGACCTACTCGACAAGGAGGATCAGGAAAGAGAGTGTGAACGGCTGAATGCTATACTCCTAGAATAATCCTAAGGTTTATCATGGAATGATAAAGGGGGGAATGAGACTGTATACAGACATTGAAGTTGAGAATGTGGGAAAATGTATAGGGATAGTGAAATTGAACAAAGGATTCATGGAGGAATAGCCTTAAGAATGTCAGACTGCAAATGTTACAACATTGACACAAATAACAGACTGGCTTCAAGGTTTTGCTAAGTCACACCAGTAAACTTGAAACAATATAGGGTGAGAAAGACTCTGAAAGGCTCCTTTGTGTAAAAACAACCCATACAGATGTCGGCTCATGAGTGGACAAAGGGAAGGAGGGATCAAAGGGGATAGGCTGAACTGAATGTCACTCTAATTGTATCTTGTACTGAAAATGTATAACCGTTGCGCTTTTACATTGTAACGGCACTTGTCCGTAGGAAGTGGGTGCGCTCTATAGGGAGAGCATTCCTTCTTTCTGATAAGTCCCGGCCGGTGAAACTAACAATAAAGTCTGCTTTGTTATAAGCGGCAACGGTGTTCGACTCAGTGAATTCGCTGAACCAGATTGAGGGAAAAGAATCCACATTTACAGATGCTATGAGGCTGCAGAGTGACTTGGATAGGTTAGGTGAGTGGGCAAATGCATGGCAGATGAAGTATAATGTGGATAAATGTGAGGTTATCCACTTTGGTGGTAAAAACAGAGATACACTATTATCTGAATGGTGACAGATTAGGAAAAAGGGAGGTGCAACGAGACCTGGGTGTCATGGTACATCAGTCATTGAAGGTTGGCATGCAGGTACAGCAGGTGGTTAAGAAAGCAACTGGCATGTTGGCCTTCATAGCGAGGGGATTTGAGTACAGGGGCAGGGTGGTGTTACTACAGTTGTACAGGGCCCTGGTGAGGCCACTCTTGGAATATTGTGTACAGTTTTCGTCTCCTAACTTGAGGAAGGGTATTATTGCTATTGAGGGAGTGCAGCGAAGGTTCATCAGACTGATTCCAGGGATGTCGGGACTGACATATCAAGAAAGACTGGATCAACTGGGCTTGTATTCACTGGAGTTCAGAAGAATGAGAGGGGATCTCATAGAAACGTTTAAAATTCTGACGGGTTTAGACAGGTTAGATGCAGGAAGAATGTTCCCAATGTTGGGGAAGTCCAGAACCAGGGATCACAGTCTAAGGATAAGGGGTAAGCCATTTAGGACCGAGATGAGGAGAAATATCTTCACCCAGAGAGTGGTGAACCTGTGGAATTCTCTAACACAAAGTTGTTGAGGCCAATTCACTAAATATATTCAAAAACGAGTTAGATGTAGTCCTTAGTACTTGGGGGATCAAAGGGTATGGTGAGAAAGCAGGAATGGGGTACTGAAGTTGCATGTTCAGCCATTAACTCATTGAATGGCGGTGCAGGCTAGAAGGGCCGAATGGCCTACTCCTGCACCTATTTTCTATGTTTCTATGTTCACCTCAGTACCCCTTTCCTGCTTTCGCTCCATATCCTTTGATCCCTTCAACCGTAAGTGCCATATCTAACTCTCTCTTGAATATATCCAATTAACTGGCATCAAAAACTCTCTACAGTAGGGAATTCCACAGGTTAACAACTCTGAGTGAAGAAGTTTCTCCTTATCTCGGTCCTAAATGGCTTACCCCTTATCCTTAGACTGTGTACCCTGGTTCTGGACTTTCCCAACATCGGGAACATTCTTCTGCATCTAACCTGTCCAGTCCCGTCAGAATTTTATATGTTTCTATGAGATCCCCTCTCATCCTTCTAAACTCCAGTGAATGCAAGCCCAGTCGATCCAGTCTCTCCTCATATGTCAGTCCTGCCATCCCGGGAATCAGTCTGGTGAACCTTCGCTGCACTCCCTCAATAGCAAGAACGTCCTTCCTCAGATTAGGAGACCAAAACTGTCATGTATTCAACTGTCATTGTAACCCATGTATAAACTGACCTAAGTTGTACACCGTGAGAACATTGATCATTAGGTGGTGAACTTGTGGGAGACACTCCTAACCTGGGCTTTCAGGTATAAAAGGGGAAGCTCCACCCACGTTCATCACTTCAGTGCTGGCTAATAAAGGTTACTGGTCACAGAGTGACATTCTCTCAAGTATGGGCCTCGTGTGCATTTATACTGTATAGTAAGGTCATATTATTGGCAACGAGAAACTGGGATTTAAACCACACGAGCATGGCCACGAGCAGCACAGACGAGAGGTCCTGTGTTGATGATGATTGGGACGATTTTATTGAGAGACTACAGCAAAGTTTCGTCACTAAGGAATGGCTGGGACAGGATTCGGCCGACAAACGCAGGGCTCATCTCCTGACGGTTTGTGAATCCAGGACGTACTCCCCTGATGAAGGACATTCTAGCGCCAGAGAAGCCGGCGGACAAGACTTTTGAAGAGCTCAGTAAGTTGATCGGGGAACACTTTAAACTGCCGAGCAGCATGCAAATGGCGAGACACCGGTTTTACACGCACCGGCGGCGAGAAGGGCAAAGCGTTCCAGACTTCGTGGCAGACCTCCAGCGATTGGCAAGCCTATGTAAGTTCCCAGATGCATGCAGAGCAGAGATGCTGTGAGACTTTTTTATTGAGAGCAGCAGGCACGCTGGGGTTTTCAGGAAACTGATTGAGACCAAAGACTTGACCCTGGAAACAGTGGCTTTGATGGCCCAGGCATTTATCTCAGGGGAGGAAGAGACCAGAATGATGTTTGACAAAAATCTTGGTTTAAATACAGCAAATGGACAGGGAGTCAACATTGTTAACGCGGCACACAGTTCTCCAGACAGACAGGGGCAATCGGACATGCCCGAGCATGTAGTCGAACCCAAAGGGGGAATTCAACAGAGACAATGGCTAGCTGAACGGCGATTCATGCATCGCAAGGGACAATATGGCCAGTAATGGGGCCATCAACACCCGTCAATGGGGCGCTTAAGGACAGTTACAGAGACAGTCAGAGACGATCGACTGGTAATGGACCTTTTGTTTCCAACAATGGCTCATGTTGGAGGTGTGGAGGCAAACACACAGCCAGAGCTTGCAGGTATCAGCAATATACCTGTAGAAACTGCAACGTCAGTGGTCACTTGGCGCGTATGTGCAGGAAGCCTGCAGCCAGGTGGATGTACGAGGAGGACGGGCCCGATCTAAGCCCTACGAGGCCAAATGGACACTGGGGGAAATCGCTGGAAGCTGAAGTTCAGCGAGTTCATGTGGAACACATATACAGTTCATACACCAGGATGCCATCGATAATGATGAAAGTGCTCCTCAATGGCATCCCAGTATCAATGGAGCTAGACACTGGGGCCAGCCAGTCCTGATGAGTATCAAACAGTTCAACAAGTTGTGGGTGTCCAAGGCCAGGAGGCCAAAATTATTGCCAATTGACGTACAGCTACGGACATATACAAAGGAGATCATTCCAGTGCTAGGCAGCGCCACGGTAGTCGTGACCCACAAAGATTCAGAGAACAGGTTGCCACTCTGGATTGTCCCAGGGGACGGTCACGCACTGCTGGGGAGAAGTTGGCTTGCTGTCATGAACTGGAAATGGGGCGATGTCAATGCAATTTCTTCTTTGGAGCGAATATCATGCTCACAGGTCCTGGACAAATTTGACTCACTATTTCAACCCGGCATTGTCACTTTCATGGGGACCAAGGTAGTGATTCACATAAACCCGGACGCCAGGCCAGTACACCACAAGGCCAGAGCGGTGCCATACGTGATGCGGGAAAAGATAGAAGGCGAATTGGACCGCCTGCTGAAGGAAGGCATCATCTCGCCAGTCGAATTCAGTGACTGGGCGAGCCCGATTGTGCCGGTGCTCAAGGCGGATGGGTTGGTCAGGATATGTGGTGATTACAAGGCCACCATCAATCGGGTGTCACTCCAAGACCAGTACCCGCTACCGAGAGTGGAGGACCTCTTTGCGACGCTATCCGGTGGCAAACTTTTTTCAAAATTGGACTTGACCTCAGCTTACATGACCCAGGAGCTGGCGAGTGAGTCGAAGAAGCTGACCACCATCACGACACACAAGGGATTGTTTGAGTACAACAGATGTCTGTTTGGGATTCGCTCGGCCGCTGCAATCTTTCAACGAAATATGGAAAGCCTCCTCAAGTCGATTCCAAGGACAGTGGTTTTTCAAGACGACATCCTCATTACGGGTTACGATACTGAAGAACACCTCCGCAACCTGGAGGAGGTGCTACGCAGACTGGACCGGGTAGTTCTGCAACTGAAAAAGGTGAAGTGCGTCTTCCTAGTTCCAGAGGTAGAATTCCTGGGGATGAGAGTAGCAGCAGACGGGATCAGACCCACTGCGTCCAAAACAGGAGCGATCCAGAGAGCACCCAGACCCCGTAACACGATGGAGCTGCGTTTGTTCCCGGAGCTCCTGAGCTATTTTGGTAACTTTCTTCCCAAATTGAGCACGCTGTTAGAGCTGCTACACGTGCTCCTACGCAAAGGTTGTGAATGGATCTGGGGGAACAGCCAGGAAAGGGCTTTTGATAGAGCACGAAATTTGTTATGTTCCAACAATCTGTTAACGCTGTATGACCCATGCATGAAACTTGTTTTAAAGTCCGATGTGTCGTCCTATGGGGTCGGGTGTGTGTTGCAGCATGTTAATGCCAAGGGTCAGTTACAGCCGGTAGCTTATGCCTCCAGAAGTCTGTCCCAGGCAGAACGGGGCTATGGGATGGTAGAAAAGGAAGTGCTTGCATGTGTATATGCTGTTTAAAAAAAAATGCACCAGTCCCTGTTTGGCAGGAAATTTGTGCTGGAGACAGATCACAAACCCCTAAAGTCCCTTTTGACCGACAACAAGGCAACAAATGCAAATGCATCGGCCCGCATACAGAGGAGGCCGCTCATGTTAGCCACCTATGACTATACAATTCGGCACAGACCGGGCACTGAAAACTGCGCCGATGCACTCAGCAGGCTCTCACTAGCCACCACCGAGGGGGCAATCGAGCATGCTGCTGAGATGGTCATGGCTGTTGAAGCTTTCGAAAGCGAAGGCTCACCTGTGACAGCCCGTCAGATCAAAGTCTGGACAAATAGAGACCCGCTACTGTCTTTAGTCAAGAAATGTGTCCTGAATGGGGACTGGGCAGCCACGTACGGGGCATGCCCTGAGGAATTCAAACCATTTCACAGGCGCAAGGATGAACTCTTGATTCAGGCCGATTGCCTTCTAGGGAAACCGAGTAGTCATGTCCCAGATGGGCAGAGGGGTGTTCATCAGAGAACTCCACAATGAGCACCCGGGCATTGTCATGATGAAGGCAATTGCCAGGTCACACGTTTGGTGGCCAGGAACAGATGCAGACCTGGAACTTTGTGTTTGAAGGTGCAACACGTGCACCCAGGGAAGCCCCCTTAGCCCCTGGTCCTGGCCCGCCAAGCCATGGTCATGCATCCATGTGAACTGCGCAGGTCCTTTCATGGGAAAAATGTTTTTGGTTGTAGTAGACGCCTACTCCCAATGGATTGAGTGTGACATTCTCAATTCAAGCACATCTTCTGCCACGGTAGAAAGTCCATGGGCAATGTTCGCCACCCATGGCCTACCGGACGTCTTGGTCAGCGACAATGGCCCATGCTTTACAAGCATTGAATTCCATGACTTCATGGCAGGAAATGGTATCAACCATGTCAGAACGGCACCGTTCAAGCCGGCCTCAAACGGCCAGGTGGAACAAGCAGTGCAGATAATCAAACGGGATGCTCAGAATCCAAGGGGGTTCCCTACAAAGCTGCTTATCACGCCTCCTGTTGGCCAATAGATCCCGACCACACTCACTCACAGGTGTCCGAACCACAGAGCTGCTAATGAAAAGGATGCTCAGAACCAGGTTATCCCTTATACACCCCACCATGAAAGAAATTGTTGAGAGCAGGCGCCAGTCACAATGTGACTACCATGACGGGAATGCGAGGGCGCAATGTATTGATGTCAATGACCCTGTCTTTGTTCTCAACTACACTGCAGGGCCTAAATGGCTCACAGGCACTGTGATTGCCAAAGAGGGGAATAGGATTCTGGTAGTTAAATTTACCAATGGACAAATCTGCCGTAAAGATGTGGATCAAACAAAAAGGAGGTTCAGCAACCCCATAGAAGAAGCTGAGGAAGAACATGATGTAGAGTTCACTCCTCCACAGGTGACCGAACACAGGAACCAAGCGGAGGAGAGCCCAGTCACTGTGGGCAGTCCGGACAGGCCTGAGGCATCGCAAACAGCAGACACTCAGGCCAGTGCCCAACAACTGGAGCCCCAACTCAGGCGCTCTACAAGGGAGCGTAAACCACCAGAGAGACTTAACCTGTGATCCCAATAAGACTTTGGGGGAGCCGGGGGGAGGTGATGTCATGTATTCAACTGTCATTGTAACCCATGTATAAATTGACCTAAGTTGTACACCGTGAGAACACTGACCATTAGGTGGTGAACTTGTGGGAGACACTCCTAACCTGGACTTTCAGGTATAAAAGGGGAAGCTCCACCCACCTTCATCACTTCAGTGCTGTTTAATAAAGGTTACTGGTCATAGAGTGACCTTCTCTCAAGTATGGGCCTCGTGTGCATTTATACTGTATAGTAAGGACATATTAAAAACTGAACACAATATTCCAGGTGAGACCTCACCAAGGCCCTGTACAACTGCAGTAAGACCTCCCTGCTCCTATACTCAAATCCCCTAGCTATGAAGGCCAACATACCATTTGCCTTCTTCACTGCTTGCTGTACCAGCATGCCAACTTTCAATGACTGCTGTACCATGATACCCAGGTCTTCGTGCATCTCCCCTTTTCCTAATCTGCCGCCATTCAGATAATATTCTGCCTTCGTGTTTTTGCCCCCAAAGTGGATAACCTCACATTTATCCACATTGTACTGCATCTGCCATGCGTTTGCCCACTCACCTAATCTGTCCAAGTAACCCTGCAGCCCCTTAGCGTTCTCCTCACAGCTCATACCGTCACCCAGCTTAGAGTCATCTGCAAACTTGGAGATATTACACTCAATTCCTTCATCTAAATCATTAATGTATACTGTAAATAGCTGAAAAAGGTAGATTGTGGGCTAGAAGAGGCCCGGAAGGTTAAGCAATTACATTTAATTTTATTTTTTCTTGTAGGGCATTTATGGTTTATGGCCAGACCCTCCATTTCCTCAGATTCCCTGAGTTCGCCACCTAATTTAGGACTTGCGTGCACCATACCTGTCCCTTTAAAATCAGGACCAATAAGTTGCTATGTAAATTCAGTAAATTTTTAAATATTCAATCTCGCGATGTGGGTGCAGCGAGCAAGGCCAGCATTTATTGCCCATCTCCAGTTTCCCTCGAAAAGGTGGTGGTGAGCCGTCTTCTTGAACTGCTGCAGTCCATGTTGTTCTATTGATGAGCACCTCGAGTCTCAACGCCGAGAGCATGCAGAAATCAAGCACAGTCAGTGAAAAGAGCATGTGGCAAACCAGTCCCACCCACCCCTTCCCTCAACGACTGTCTGTCTCACCTATGACAGAGTCTGTGGCTCTCGTATTGGACTGTTCAGCCACCAAAGAACTCACTTCAGGAGTGGAAGCAAGTCTTCCTCGATTCTGAGGGACTGCCTATGATGATGATGATTATTGCTTTCATAAGAATGAGATCTTATAGAGATAAAATAAATCCAGTAGCTAAAAGCAATTATCAGACAGCATTTGCAGTTCATTTCCCAGTCATGTTATTGAAAGCTTACTGCGATCGCAAAGAAAGAACACACAGAGGGAGAAATTCACTGTTGCCCCGCTTGGGGCACTAATTTTTAAAAGTACCTGGATATGAACTTGAAGGGCTATGGACCAAGAGCTGGAAAGTGGGATTGGGCTGGATGGCTCTTTTTCGGCCAGCACAGACACAATGGGCCGAATGGTCTTCTTTGCTGTAAATTTATATGATTATATATACATGTGGTGAAGGTATTCCCACAGTGCTGTTAGGTAGGGAGTTCTTCATTGTTTTTTGCAATAGTTTGATACAACTGAGTAACTTGTGAGGATATTTCAGAGGAACCAGACCCGGTAAGGACAACAATTTTTCTTCCCTAAAGGACATTAGGGAAACAGTTGTGTTTTTAGGACAATCCAACAGCTTCATGGGCATTTTTACTGATAATCAGCTTTATATTCTAGATTTTTCTTTAAACTGAATTCAATTCATGCCATGGTGGGACTTGAACTCACAGTCTGCTGGATTATTAGTCCAGGCCTCTGGTTTACTCATCCAGTAACATCGGGGTCAAGTTTCGGCTGCCCGCTAGAATGGCGCACATTGGAGAGGCCCGCCTAATTTATAGAACAAAAATTGCGCCGAATACTTACCACGCGATTCTCAGGTAGCTGTAGGCCCAATTCCACCTTGGCACGACGCAGCAGGAGCTGCTGGGGGCGGAGCTACAGCCCTGCGCCGAAAACAGTGCCGGCAACTGCGCGCGTGCGCAGTAGCTGCCGGCGTCCTGTCTCTGGGGCGCGGACCCTATCGCAGGCCGAAGGTACGTCGCCCCTATCCCCGGCCGAGTGGCCTGCGCATCTTACCTCGGCGGCGGGGCCCACCCGCCCAGCCTCTTGCTGCATGCGAGCCCCGCCCAAAGTCTTCGGCGGGGCCCGGCTTCTTTGTCGTCAGCGGGGCCCGCCCGCCCTGCATTTCGCTGGGGCGGGCCCCGCCTAAAGAGTCGCCGGCGGCGGCAGCAGCCCGGCATCGGCTGCGTGCGGGGCTTCTTCGTCGTCTTCTCTCTTTCCCCTCCCATCTTCCTCTCTTCTCTTCCCCCCCCCCCCTCTTCTCCCTGGTGCTGCAGTAGGTGAGTAGAAATAATTTTTTATTTATTGAGTGATTTTTAATTTTTAAAAATGTTTTTTATTAATTTATTTGGATTGGTTTATTGGTTTATTTATTGATTTATTTATCATTTATTATTGATGATGGCTCTTTATTTGTAAAAGTGAAATGTTTAATGTTTGTTAACCCCCTCACCACCCCCCTCCCCCCACCCCCGTTCCCTACGCCTCATTTGTAACCTACACCTGATTTTCTAAGTGTAGGCAAGGTTTTTCTGAGTGTACAAAAATCTACACTTACTTCATTCTAAGTTAGTTCGGAGTAAGTTTTTGCTGCCTAAATTTGCAAAACAGGCGTAAGTGGCCAGACACGCCCCCTTTTGAAAAAAAATCTGTTCTGTTCTAACTCACGAGAACTGGAGCAAACTAAAGGCCCAGATTTGAAATTTCTAAGATACTTCATTCTAAACTAGTTGCTCCAAAAAAAATAGGAGTAACTCAGGCCGAAACTTGACCCCATAATTACTATGCTACCCTACCTGTGGTACAATGTGTTTCAGCATCAATGCTGTAGTGCATGTTCAGTTCCCTACATCAGTCTGAGTGTGTTCCCAATTTGCGATGTGTTGCTTTGGAAAGGCTCCTTTCCAAAACTAGGCACTTCCTCATATGACATGAAAATCAGAGAGAGTGACTGCTTCCAGTTGCCTTCTGCCAATTGGTTCCCAAGGTCTGGGAACAGATCTTTTGCTTGACCTCTTGTCCATGACTGTTGTTTGACCTTGAAAAGGGAGTGGAATGATAAGAAAGTAAAAAGGTCAAATTGGAGGGTCAGTAGTAAAAAAAAACAATAAAAGGTGATGCAGCAAGTTCGTGCACTTATGAGATGTACCAGGAGTTTTAGGATATGTATTTGTGCCCATAATTCCCAATAACTTCTCAGCTGTTTATCAGAAGAAGCATTAAGTGCAAGTCAGGCACTTCTCCAAAGGAAGAGGGGGAAAAACCAACATGGCATAGGCAACGGCCCTGGAAGCCGGCCACCGGCCTTTATTCTAGCTACAGAATGGTACATGGCACAGAGAACCAAAAAAGACAAAAGCCAATATATGCCAATCCTCATATACATATCATTAAGGGGTGCATTTTATGCTTAATGTACATATTCTCTGCACTAACTTGAATGTGTCGTTCAGATATGCGAAGACTTTTTCATGCTGCAACAAGAGCGATTCATTAAGTGATGATTTGTTCTGCATTTGAAATTGTGCAAACAAGAGATAGATTTCCAGATAGTCATGCGAGGAAGAGAGTTCTATTGGCAGTAGCAGTGCTATATATAGTTTGCCCTGGTATTTCATTTGGACATTTTTGTTTGATGCTCTTGAGTTCTTGGCATAAACATGGAGTTCCAGCTTGTGCCAACAATTCTTAGTGGTGTTGGATTAGTGATGAATTTGTAGAGGGCTATTTTGGAACAGTGTTGAATTTCAAGAGGGTGGCTATATTAAATACAATAAGTACTTTGGGTTGCCCAAGCTAACGAAGGGGTAGTGGAAAGTGCAACTATCTATAATATAAAATGTTATTTAATAAGTATTTAATATCCCTGTGGCTGAGGAGCTCCTCCCGGAGTCACAGTGCGGATTCTGTCCGCTACGGGGCACAACGGACATGATCTTCACGGTGCGACAACTGCAAGAGAAATGCAGGGAACAGCACCAACCCTTGTACATGGCCTTCTATGATCTCACAAAGGCCTTTGACACTGTTAACCGCGAGGGACTATGGAGCGTCCTCCTCCGTTTCGGCTGCCCCCAAAAGTTTGTCACCATTCTCTACCTGCTCCACGATGACATGCAAGCCATGATCCTGATCAATGGATCCTCCACAGACCCAATCCACTTCCGGACTGGGGTCAAGCAGGGCTGCTTTATTGCACCTACCCTCTTCTCGATCTTCCTTGCTGCAATGCTCCATGACCGACACAAGACTCCCAAACCAAACGCTCTACTCGGAACTCCTACACAGCAAGCGAGCACCAGGTGGGCAGAGGAAACATTTCATGGACACCCTCAAAGCCTCCTTGATAAAGTGCAACATCCCCACCGACACCTGGGAATCTCTGGCCAAAGACTGCCCTAAGTGGAGGAAGAGCATCCAGGAGGGCGCTGAGCACCTCGAGTCTCGCCGCCGAGAGCATGCAGAAAACAAGCACAGGCAGCAGAAGGAGTGTGCGGCAAACCAGACTCCCCACCCACCCTTCAACGACTGTCTGTCCCACCTGTGACAGAGACTGTAATTCCCATATTACCTGAGAACTCACTTTTAGAGTGGAAGCAAGTCTTCCTCACAGTCACAGACTTACAGCAGATTTTTTACTCCTTTCTTTCAGAATTCAGCATTTGTGCTAAACCAAAAGACCCAGTCTGACTGGGATCTCATGTCCCTGTCCACCTGCCACTTCTTGAGTGCTATGTCCAGTTCCAATTATTATGATGCAAGGGAGATTATCAAGCACTGAGATCATGCAGAGAAGAACTAAGGCTGACCCCAGGCTCTTATGAGGAAATACTGGAGAAACTTGAGCTCTTCAGACTTGAAAGGGATGTCTTATGAGGTATACAACAACAACTTGCATTTATATATATATCACCTTTAAATGTAGTAAAACATCTCAAGGCGCTTCACAAGACTGCAATCAGACAAGAATTGACACCGAGCCAAAGGAGACATTAGGACAGGTGATCTAAAACTTGGCCAAAGAGGTAGGTTTTAAGGAGCATCTTAAAGGAGGAGGGAGGTAGAGAGGCAAAGAGGTTTGGGGAGGGAATTCTAGGGCTTAGCGCCTATACTGCTGAAGGCACAGCCACGAATGGTAAACTTTCCAAGATTGCAAACAATATGGAAATGGTAAATCTGGAAATGACTTTAAATTAAACAAGGAGTCACAGATTTAAACTAGTAAAAGGCAAATTAAGATTGTTACTTGGAGGTTCTTCTTTATACACGTGAAATGGAATGGACTCTCAGATAGACTAGTGGAAGCAAAAACCTTGGAATAATTTAAAATCAATTGGGTGTTGCAATGAAGGGACTTTAGGGTCTTTTTCGCTGCATGAGCTGAGATGGGGCAAATGGCCTTCTTAATCAGTAATTATCTTATCCTGTGAGTTGTGGATGGCAAATGAGGACAGTATTGAGCATGTCCTCAGCAGTCAAATAGTTTGCCAACATTTACTGTCAAGAATCACATATGGATAACAGCCAGTTTCCAATACTGAAGGGTGACTGGTATTGTGGAACTGCGTTCCTGTAAGTTGTCACGGTTTTCCGAAGGAGGCATAGGAGAAAATTGTTGAGGAAAAATAAAATAGTATTTGCTACTGTTTAGGTCTTTTGAACACTTTCACATTCAACAGTTCAACAGTAGCTTCTATAAACAGAAATCTGGTATATTTTAGCTTTCTGCCACTGCAGAGTGCGTGGACCTATGTATTAATAATGATCACAACAATATAACAAACAAAAATATAATAAAATAACACTTTGAAACTTAATGGTTGTCCACAACTACTGCTACACACGGCATTGTCAGTTTAAAGAAACAACCTCAATGAAATCACATGATGAAGTTCAAATAAAGGAATCCTGATTTTGAATACTTGGATGGGTTCAATTTACTGAGGCCATTCTGTTAAGTCCTCTCTGTCTATATTATTAAAAATGTTCAATTCGTGTCATCTTTTTTGGTTGGTCTATAAAATCATGTAATCCAAATATCCATTACACTTCGACTGATCTGATTAGTCCAACCAAGTCCACAAGACCGGCAGGGATGTAGGCTTTCTGGATTTCTTTAATACAATAATAGTCCTTCTCCTTAGCTTTTCGCGGCGCTGCTCGCACTCCAACCTCATTGGCATGTGGCTGCAGGTGTCATCTTTGAGAGTCTCCTACCATTGATCTAATTTTTCCTGGCCTCTTGCTACCTACTCATCTTCCATCAACAAACATAAAATGATGGGCAAGAAATGTCCAGCTGGTCCATCAAGTCTGCCCCACAGTCTTCTTTATCTCCCCACTACTGCAGCTATGTAATTTCCTGGAAGAGGCAAATACAGGAAAAAACCCAGAGCCAATAAGAGAAAAAAAAACTTTGGAAACTTTCTCTCTGACTCCTTCAGGTGATCAGAATCACTCCAGGAGATCACATTGACCGTGCGTAGGTTAACTGTAATTCCACTTACCTGTTATATGATGCACTCTCTTTCCCAGCAAAGTAACAGTCCAGCTTTCTTTTGAAGGCATGCAGGGAACCAGCCGGAAAAGTATTCCAGAGGCTACAAATCTCTGGGATATGTAGAACCACTGAATATTCAGTTTATTCCGACACCGAGTTTAAACTAATTTCCTCTGTTCTACCCCAATCTGTTAAACTGTAATAGTGGAGGGATTATTAGCCCAAAGAAACAGGTGGGTTTGGATTGGGCGGGAAGTCTGAATCCTGACCAGAACCTGCCACCAACCCGCCCACTTCCGATTTTTACGGAGGTGGGACAGGAGTGGACAACAAGCCTGCTCCCAGGAGTCGGGTCTCCCATTTAAATATTATAATGAGGCTGCTGGGTCTCAGTTAACCTCCATTTTAAATTTAACTTGAGCTGATTGGGTTTTGCAGGCCTCGGGAAACCTGGCAGCTTAAAGCAAGGCGAGAGGTGAGGACTATAAGTGCCTTTACATTTACCTCCTGGATCCAGCGTCCGTGCCTAATCCATCCCTCACGATCGATGACATCCCGAGGCCTCTGAACCACCCCCAAGCTTCAGATGCCCCCCCCCCTGCCAAAAGGCCACCCCTGCCTCATGCTCCTCCGGCCCCCATGATGATCCTGCCTCCCCCCCCCGCTGCCCCTCCTTGTGCTGCTCCTGGCCCTCCAACCACCAGCCGCTCCCACCCTCCGATGCTCACCTGCCCCCCCCCGCCCCCTCACCCGCTCCAACGGCCCTCCGATCATTGTCTATTCCTCCCACCCCCACACTCCTCTGGCTTCTGATCATTCCACTCCGGCTGCCAATCATTCCCTATGCCACCCCCACCCCGACCCTCCCCATGCTCTTTCGGCCCCCGATCAATCCCGACAACTGCCCCTCCCACCACCCACTCCTCTGGTCTTCCATATGCTTGTCTGACCGTCTCCCAGTCCCCACGCAATCTCTCCCTCCCTCCTCTCTGCAGCCTAGTGCTGCAGGCCTACCCACCCGCAGCCAGCCAGCCTCTCAATTTATGTGGGAAACAAAGGCTTCCAATGCAAATCAGGCCCTGCCGTTAAATCCAGCAGGAAACTATCAAATTTGTTAGGCTTGACCTATTTTTTCTGAAGCCTTGTGAATTTATTGTGAATTTCTTCTGTCCATGTGGGTGATTATTTCTTTCTTCTATATGACTACCATACTGGGAGGTTGTGAAACGATCTGTCAGTACAGTACCTAAGGCAAAAAATTCAAATTATCGGTGAATCACCACAATATTACAATACTACAACTTTACAATATCCTACATTGCAACAGTAACTACACTTCAAAAATACTTAATTGGCTGTAAAGCACTTTAAGATGTACCGAGGTCATGAAAAGCACAAAATAAGTTCAAGTGTTTTTTCTTTTATATACTGATTACACAATAGGACAGTCCAGCATTTTCATCAAGTACCTTTATTATTTGCCTTTCTTGACAGATATATACTGATCCAAATTCCTGACTTTAGAAACATTTGTGCAAACTGAATTTTTATTGGCATTTTGGATGTTAGCTCATGGGAGTCAGGTATGACTCCAGGCACTACAATTTTCCGTCCGATTTCCGTTGACTTCAGTTTTACAAGGGCTCCTTGATGCAGTACTCTGTCAAATGTTCCCTCGCTGTCAAGAGCAGTCACTCTCGCCTGACCTCTGGAATTCAGCTCCTGTGTCCATGTTTTGACCAAGGCTGTAATGAGGTCTGGAGTTGAGTCGTCCTGATAGAAGCCAAACTGAGCATTAGTGAGCAGGTTATTGTTGAGTAAGTGCTGTCTGCTAGCAGTTGATGATTGAGAGTAGATTGATAGGATTATATAGGATATACGCTACAGAAACAGGCCATTCCGCCCAACTAGTCCATGCCAGTATTTATGCTCCACTCGAGCTTCCTCTCATCTTTCCTCCTCTAAATCTATCAGCATAACCCTCTTTTCCCTTCTCCCTCATATGCTTGTCCAGCCTCCCCTTAAATGCATTTATACTATTCGCTTCAACCACTCCCTGTGATAGCAAGTTCCACATTCCCACCACTCTCTGGGTAAAGTATTTTCTTTTGAGTTTCCTATTGGATTTCTTGGTAACTATCTTATATTGATGGCCGGTTATGCTCTTTCCCACAAGTGGAAACATTCTCTCTCTATCCACTATATCAATTTTAAAGACCTCTATTATGTCACCCCTCAGCCTTTTTTCAAGAGAGAAGAGACCCAGCCTGTTCATCCTTTCCTGATATGTATACCCTCGCATTTCTGGTATCATCCTTGTAAATCTTCTCTGCACCCTCTCCAGTGCCTCTATATCTTTTTTATAATATGATGACCAGAACTAACCAAGGTTCAATACAGATTTAGCATCACTTGCCTACTTTTCAATTCTATATATCGAGAAATAAACTCTAGTGCTTGGTTTGCTTTTTTTATAGCCTTACTAGCCTATGTTGCAACTTTTAGCGATTTGTATATTTGTACTCCAAGATCCCTTTGTTCCTCTACCCCACCTAAATTCTCACCCTACAATTAATAAGTGATCTTTCTATTCTTCCTACCAAAATGTAATACCTCACATTAATCTGTGTTGAACTTAATTTGCTAATTATATGCCCATTCTGCAAGTTTATTAATGCCCTCCTGTAATTTGTTGCAGTCCTCCTCAGTATTCATTATCGCCCCCAATTTAATATCATCCGCAAATTTAGAAATAGTGTTTTTGATTCCAAAGTCTAAATTGTTAATATAAATTGTGAACAACAGTGGTCCCAGCACTGATCCTTGTGATTCCATTATTTTTCCTACCACCAATGTTAAGCTGGTCTATAATTCCCTGGACATGTTCTATCCCCCTTATTAAATTTAGATATTACGTTAGCTATCCGCCAGTGCTCTGGCACTACATCTTTTTTGAATGAATGATTAAATATGTGTTGTAAGGCTTCTACTATCTTTTCCCTAGATTCTTTTAAAATGCGTGGAAGCAATCCATCCAGACCAGGGGTTATTTTAAATGTAATTTTCATTTACTAATCAAATCATCCAATGTCATTTCCACCTGTTCTAACTCCTTGGTAAATACTAAAGCAAAATAATTATTTAATATTTCTGCCATTTCTCTATCGTCACCTGTGGCATTATCCTGTCTATCCCTTAATGGCCCTATTTCCCTCCCAATATTCCTTTTTTTTAAATTGATGTGCCTATAAAATATTTTACTATTTTGTTTTATGTTCCTTGATAATTTAATTTCATAGTTCCTCTTTGCCGCCTTAATTGTTTTTTTGACTTCTGTCCTAATCTTTTTGTATTCTCCCTTATCATGCACTCCCCTGCTGTCTATGTACTTAATGTATGCCTCTTTCCTTACCTTCAATTGTTCCCTTATGGCTTTATTCATCCACAGTGTCTCATTAATGTTTAGTTTGTTCTTTCCTTTTAGCAGAATATATTCCTGCACTCTGATGAACACCATTTTAAATGTTTCCCATTGTTGCTCTACATTTTTTGCCAATATTGTTGCCCATTTTATTTTCCAAAATTCTATTCTCAGCTTTTCAAAATCAACTTTTCTCCAATCTATTACCCTGGTTTTTGTCACCATTATGTCCTTCTCAATTATAATCTTAAAGCATATTATATTATGGTCACTATTACTGAGAAGTTCCCTTACTTTTACTTCTCTTATCTGCTCTGGTTCATTCCCCATTACTAGATGCAATAGCGAATCCTCCCTTGTTGGGCTTTTTACGTATTGATTTAAAAAGGAGATCTGTACACATTGTAGGAACTCCATTCCCTTATCCCCTTCTGTCCAATTAATATCAGGGTAGTTGAAATCCTCCATGATTATTATTCTATGTTTTGTACTAATTTCCCTAATTTGTCTGCATATTTCTTCCTCCACGTCCCTTCCACTATTCCCTTCCACTATTAGGTGGTCTGTACACTACACCTATTAGTGCGATTGATCCTTTATTATCTTTTATCTCTACCCATATAGATTCTATTTTTGTCTTGCTGAAACTGCGTCACTTTTTTCTACTGCCATTATGTTATCCCTAATAAGTACAGCTGCTGCACCTCCTGAATGGGCTAGAATAGACTGGCGAATGATATTTTAAGGGTTGATGACAGATAGGCAATGGCAAACATTTAAAGATCACGTGGATGAACTTCAATAATTGTACATCCCTGTCTGGAGTAAAAATAAAATGGGGAAGGTGGCTCATCGTGGCTAACATGGGAAATTAAGGAAGAGGCATATAAATTGGCCAGAAAAAGCAGCAAACCCGAGGACTGGGAGAAATTTATTATTCAGCAGAGGAGGACAGAGGGTTTAATTAGGAGGGGAAAAATAGAGTATGAAGCTTGCAGGTAACATAAAAACTGACTGCAAAAGCTTCTATAGATATATGAAGAGAAAAGTAGGTCCCTTGCAGTCAGATTCAGGTGAATTTATAATGGAGAACAAAGAAGTGACAGACCAGTTGAACAAATACTTTGGTTCTGTCTTCACGAAGGAAGACACAAATAACGTTCCGGAAATACTAGGGGACCGAGGGTCTAGTAAGAAGGAGGAACTGAAGGAAATCTTTATTGGGCGGGAAATTGTGTTAGGGAAATTGATGGGATTGAAGGCCGGTAAATCCCCGGGGCCTGATAGTCTGCATCCCAGAGTACGTAAGGAAGTGGCCCTAGAAATAGTGGATGCATTGGTGATCACAGTCTATTGACTCTGGATCAATTCCTATGGACTGGAGGGTAGCTAATATAACACCACTTTTTAAAAAATGAGGGAGAGAGAAAATGGGTCATTATAGACCAGTTAGCCTGACATCAGTAGTGGGGAAAATGTTGGAATCAATTATTAAAGATGAAATAGCAGCGCATTTGGAAAGCAGTGACAGGATTGGTCCAAGTCAGCATGGATTTATGAAAGGGAAATCATGCTTGACAAATCTTCTGGAATTTTTTGTGGATGTAACTAGTAGAGTGGACAAGGGAGAACCAGTGGATGTGATGTATTTGGACTTTCAAAAAGACTTTTGACAAGGTCCCACACAAGAGATTGGTGTGCAAAATTAAAGCACATGGTATTGGGGGTAATGTACTGACGTGGATAGAGAACTGGTTGGCAGACAGGCAGCAGAGAGTTGGGATAAATGGGTCCTTTTCAGAATGGCAGCCAGTGACTAATGGGGTGCCGCAGGGCTCAGTGCTGGGACCCCAGCTATTTACAATATACATTTAATGATTTAGATGAAGGAATTAAGTGTAATATCTCCAAGTTTGCAGATGACACTAAGCTGGGTGGCGGTGTGAGCTGTGAGGAGGATGCTAAGAGACTGCAGAGTGACTTGGACAGGTTAGGTGAGTGGGCAAATGCATGGCAGATACAGTATAATGTGGATAAATGTGAGGTTATCCACTTTGGGGGCAAAAACGCGAAGGCAGAATATTATCTGAATGGCGGCAGATTAGGAAAAGGGGCGGTGCAACGAGACCTGGGTGTCATGGTACATCAGTCGTTGAAAGTTGGCATGCAGGTACAGCAGGCGGTTAAGAAGACAAATGGCATGTTTGAGTAGGGGATTTGAGTATGGGAGCAAGAAGGTCTTACTGCAGTTGTACAGGGCCTTGGTGAGGCCTCACCTGGAATATTTTGTTCAGTTTTGGTCTCCTAATCTGAGGAAGGACATTCTTGCTATTGAGGGAGTGCAGCGAAGGTTCACCAGACTGATTCCTGGGATGGCAGGACTGACATATGAGGAGAGACTGGATTGACTGGGCCTGTATTCACTGGAGTTTAGAAGGATGAGAGGGGATCTCATAGAAACATATAAAATTCTGACAGGACTGGACAGGTTAGATGCAGGAAGAATGGGGAAGTCCAAAACCAGAGGACACTGTCTAAGGATAAAGGGGTAAACCATTTAGGACTGAGATGAGGAGAAATTTCTTCACTCAGAGAGTTGTTAACCTATGGAATTCCCTACCGCAGAGAGTCGTTGATGCCAATTCATTGGATATATTCAAGAGGGAGTTAGATATGGCCCTTATGGCTAAAGGTATCAAGGGGTATGGAGAGAAAACAGGAAAGAGGTACTGAGGTGAATGATCTTATTGAATGGTGGTGCAGGCTCGAAGGGCCGAATGGCCTACTTCTGCACCTATTTTCTATGTTTCTATGTTTTTCCCCCTCTATCTTTTCAAAGTATGTTATACACTGCAATGTTTAATTCCCAGTCCTGATTTTTCTTTAGCCATATCTCAGTAATCCCGACTATGTCTGGTTCCTCGCAACGCATAATTGCTTACAGCACCCCTGTTTTTTTATGGACGCTGTGTACTTTGCTGCACAGACAGCTTAACTCATTTTTAATAGAATTTCCTCTCACTTTATGTTGAACCATCTTTTTAGACCTGTTCTATAACTCTATTTATTCCCTTGCCATCAATGTCCTCCATTATTTATTCTTTCCATAGCTCTCTTTTCCTGTTTTGCTTGTATTTAATATTTTTCTTGTAGATTTACGTTTCTTGTAGATCGCACCCCCATCTTACTAGTTTAAAGGACGGTAATTGACCGGGTTAGTTTCTCCTACTTTTTGTGGACAGCCTGTACAATTTCCCACATTGTTGGGTAGCTGCCAGTGTTGCAACTGCACTGGAACAGCTTGGCGAGAAGCATGGCTAGTTCTGGACCACAGGTCTTCAGCATTGAAGCTGGAATATTGCCGGGACCCACAGCCTTTGCTGTGTCCAGTGCACTGAGCCATTTCTTGATATTACTGTTTTATTTCATAGGGCTATAAGCGCTGCCTCAAAGTGCTACAGCTGTCCAGTGAAGCCATATCCCTGCACAACAGTGCCTTTTCAGTACAACAACTGTGCTAACTGAGGTTGTTGCTATGCCCTTGCCTTCTTCAGTCCACTGTTTATCCACTCTATTTCCCCATATGAATGCTGTTAGTGTTAGAAATCGAAAGTAACTCTTTTTGAGATATTTATACACCCGGCAACTATTTTTGTATATTCTTGAATTCTTCTCTTGTGTGTGCATCAGATGCTATATGGCACTGTGTACACAGTGCATTCATCCCTAAGAAGCAGACAGGGAGGTGACATTAAAAAAGTTTGTGAAATTAGACATTCATTTAAAGTGAGATTTGAGCACCCCCTTCAGGCAATTTAGTGCGCAACAGTACAATTCAATTTAAGGATTTAGGGGAAAGCTCCTTACAGTGGCTCCACCTTTACGTTTTTAATTGAGGCAAATATCCCTAGTCTATTTTTGCTAGATGCCCCCCTTTTCTTTCCTCCTCCCTTAAATTTAACAGCTCCTTTAGTTCATCTTACCGATCATCATCATCATCATCATCATCATCATCATCATAGGCAGTCCCTCAGAATCGAGGAAGACTTGCTTCCACTCCTGAAGTGAGTTCTTTGGTGGCTGAACAGTCCAATACAAGAGCCACAGATTCCGTCACAGGTGGAATAGATAGTCGTTGAGGGAAGGGGTGGGTGGGACTGGTTTGCCGCCCGCTCTTTCCGCTGCCTGCACTTGATTTCTGCATGCTCTCGCCGTTGAGACTCGCGGTGCTCAGCGCCCTCTCGGATGCACTTCCTCCACGTAGGGCAGTCTTGGGCCAGGGACTCCCAGGTGTCAGTGGGGATGTAGCACTTTATCAGGGAGGCTTTGAGGGTGTCCTTGTAGCATTTCCGCTGCCCATCTTTGGCTCGTTTTCCATGAGAGAGCTCCAAGTAGAGCACTTGCTTTAGGAGTCTCTGGCATTTGCTTTGGGAGTCTTGTATCTGGCATACGGACTATGTGGCCTGCCCAGCAGAGCTGATCGAGTGTGGTCAGTGCTTCAATGCTGGGGATGTTAGCCTGAATGAGGATGCTGATGTTGGTGCGCCTGTCCTCCTAGGAGATTTGTAGGATCTTGCGGAGGCATCGTTGGTGATATTTCTCCAGCAACTTGAGGTGTCTACTGTACATGGTCCATGTCTCTGAGCCATACAGGAGGGCAGGTATTACTACAGCCATGAGCTTGGTGGCAGTTTTGAGGGCCTGGTCTTCAAACACTCTTTTCCACAGGCTTGATGGACTGAAAGCTCTGATTTATGTTGCAATGTTCTATGATTCTAAATTTCCATTGCTGCCAGCAGCCTTTTGGTGAGTTGGTGGGCACTGCTCAGTGTCGAACTAAGCCATTCAGATCTGGAAAATCTTGGGAAGTAGCAGTAACTAGAACAGAGTAAAAGGAAACCCAAACGCAAACAGGGGCCTGGTGCACTCCGCTGCCATTTGCATGCAACTGGTGGGGAGAGAGTGTCCAGAAGCAGTCTCCGAGAGGGGGCAATAAAGTAACGGTAGGCATCGCATAAACTTTCACATAATGGCTCCCAGTTCTATTTCCTGCTCACCTATTGCCCTGCTTTATCAAATCCCCACTGACTCCCCTACTCTTAACACATGGAATTCAAAGTCATTGTTTATAAATTGCCCTCTCTTATCTTGCAACCTCTTCCTACTCTGCATGCTAGTACATGTCTTCCACTTTTCTGATTATGGCCTCATATACATTCCCCCTCCCTCCAATCTATCTTTGATGGCAGAGCTTTCAGCATTCCTGGCTCTATACTCTAGGGCTCTCTCTGTAAACTCCTCTGTCTTGCAACCTCTAGCCCCACTTTCAAAATACTCAAAAAATATCCTTCAAACAAACCTTTGGTTAGCTCCCCTAACTCTTCTACCAATACCATTTGGTATCCATTGTTTTCACAGTTATGTGCATTGGGATGTTTACTATGTAAAAGATGCAAGTTAAGATTTTTTAAATACTTAAGACTAGTGTACACATGTCTGAGTCACAAATACAAATATTGCACCTTGATGAAAGCATTCTCGATCATTCAGGCATCCTCTACAAACCACAGAAACTTGTCCAATTTCAATTGGTTCTGGCAGCAGTACTGACAGTATTCTGGCAATTGTGCAAGTAACAAGAGCAGTGCCTCCGTTTATCTTTACCTTTGGTGATTCAGCTAATATTAAGAACCACAGACAATTTCATTCTACCTACCATTGTTGCAGCACCAAATCCAACATAATATTGTTTGTTCCCTATATTTTATTCATCCCTGCCCTTCCACTGCCTACCACCATTTATTAGGCCACACACCATTCTCCAGCTAAGACCATGACATATAACCTGTTCCCACACCTTTGCAATATAGTTTTCAATATTGGGAACTGTCGAGGCATTGAGCTGGATTTTTGGCTAATTTGCGCCCCGTTTTGCGCCTAGGCGGGGCGCAAAAACAATTTTTTTTTTGGCGCGAAACGAGGCGCACAAGATTTTGCGCCCGGGCGGAACTTTCGGCAATGGTTTTGCGGCAGCGCTAAAACTTAGCGCCCACCTGCTGTTTTCACCGTTTGGATGACATAAATCACCGTGCATCACTGTGCTAGCGCCCTGGGTAGAACTTTTGGTCATATCGCCCGATTTAGCGTCTGCCCGGGAACCTGCCAGCAAAAAGCAGTTGCGCAACAGGCGCTAACGGCGCCATCTTGTAAATGGAGGAGAAAGTCAGAGTTCTGAGTGATTAAAAGCATTGGGAGAAGAACGCTGCGTTACTGCATACTTTTCATTGTGAAGTTTATGTGAGTTTATAGTTTTTAAGGACATTTTAAAAAATGAGGGTTATATACTATGTCAGCCATTATTCCTGGCTGCTATATTTATACGCATCAAGCTGCAAGAAGGCTTATTGATCGTTTATTTTGAACGTAATTGAAGAGGTCGCAGACGTATGGGGACAAGGCCTTACCCCCAATGACTTTACAGGGAACATCGCTCATACGTGCAGGTATCTGAGGCACAGTGCGTTAGAAGTCCCAGGGTATCCCAGGGTATCCCAGGGTATTAAAAGAGATGGCGGAAGTTATAGCAGATGCATTCGTTATCATCTACCAAAATTCTCTGGATTCTGGGGAGGTACCAGCGGATTGGAAAGCAGCTAATGTAACGCCTCTGTTTAAAAAAGGGGGCAGACAAAAGGCAGGTAACTATAGGCCGGTTAGTTTAACATCTGTAGTGGGGAAAATGCTTGAAACTATCATTAAGGAAGAAATAGTGGGACATCTAGATAGGAATAGTGCAATCAAGCAGACGCAGCATGGATTCATGAAGGGGAAATCATGTTTAACTAATTTACTGGAATTCTTTGAGGATATAACGAGCATGGTGGATAGAGGTGTACCGATGGATGTGGTGTATTTAGATTTTCAAAAGGCATTCGATAAGGTGCCACACAAAAGGTTACTGCAGAAGATAAAGGTACGCGGGGTCAGTGGAAATGTATTAGCATGGATAGAGAATTGGCTGGCCAACAGAAAGCAGAGATTCGGGATAAATGGGTCCTTTTCGTGTTGGAAATCGGTGGTTAGTGGTGTGCCACAGGGATCGGTGCTGGGACCGCAACTGTTTACAATATACATAGATGACCTGGAAGAGGGGACAGAATGTAGTGTAACAAAATTTGCAGATGACACAAAGATTAGTGGGAAAGTGGGTTGTGTAGAGGACACAGAGAAGCTGCAAAGAGATTTAGATAGGTTAAGCGAATGGGCTAAGGTTTGGCAGATGGAATACAATGTCGGAAAGTGTGAGGTCATCCAGCTTGGGGAAAAAAAACAAAAAAAGGGAATACTATTTGAATGGGGAGAAATTACAACATGCTGCGGTGCAGAGGGACCTTGGGGTCCTTGTGCATGAATCCCAAAAAGTTAGTTTGCAGGTGCAGCAGGTAATCAGGAAGGCGAATGGAATGTTGGCTTTCATTGCGAGAGGGATGGAGTACAAAAGCAGGGAGGTCCTGCTGCAACTGTATAGGGTATTGGTGAGGCCGCACCTGGAGTACTGCGTGCAATTTTGGCCGCCTTACTTAAGGAAGGATATACTGGCTTTGGCGGGGGTACAGAGACGATTCACTAGGCTGATTCCGGAGATGAGGAGGTTACCTTATGATGATAGATTGAGTAGACTGGGTCTTTACTCGTTGGAGTTCAGAAGGATGAGGGGTGATCTTATAGAAACATTTAAAATAATGAAAGGGATAGACAAGATAGAGGCAGAGAGGTTGTTTCCACTGGTCGGGGAGACTAGAACTAGGGGGCACAGCCTCAAAATACGGGGGAGCCAATTTAAAACCGAGTTGAGAAGGAATTTCTTCTCCCAGAGGGTTGTGAATCTGTAGAATTCTCTGCCCAAGGAAGCAGTTGAGGCTAGCTCATTGAATGTATTCAAGTCACAGATAGATAGATCTTTAATCAATAAGGGAATTAAGGGTTACGGGGAGCGGGCGGGTAAGTGGAGCTGAGTCCACGGCCAGATCAGCCATGATCTTGTTGAATGGCGGAGCAGGCTCGAGGGGCTAGATGGCCTACTCCTGTTCCTAATTCTTATGTTCTTATGTTCTTATGTCTGCGCTTCCGAAAAGAAATACTGACCGAGATATGTCAGCTCTTCTAGGCAGACCTACAGCCTACCAGCATTACCAAGACTGCACTGCCCATTGAAGTGAAGGCGAATTGCCTTCTCTGCCTCTGGCTCCTTTCAGGCATCAGCGGGAGATATATGGTCCATCTCACAGCACAATACACATTGCTGCATTTGCCAGGTGACTACTGCACTGTACACACGCAGGATAGACTTCATAAACTTCCCAATGACCAAGGAAGCCCAAAATGAGAGGTACCTTAAGGTTTTGGACGATTTGCTGGCTTTCCCAAGGTTCAGGGTGCCCTTGACTGTATGCACATCGCCCTGCAAGCACCTTTACAGAATCCAGAGGTTGACCGAAACTGAAAGGGATTCCACTCCATGAACATACAGATCGTCTGCGACCATACTCAGCGCATCATGGCAGTCAATGCCCAATATCTAGGGAGCATCCATGATGCTTTCATCTTGTGTGAGAGCACTGTCTCAGGCCTGTTCCAGCTTCAACCACAAGGTTGCTCCGGGTCAAAGGTTACGGCCACCTGGCTCATGAACCCCTCTGGAACCCTCGGACAGAAGCTGAGCATTGCTATTGTTAAGTCCTGACTCTAATTTACTGACTTACACGAGACGCATGCTGAAGTCAAGGTCACTCAGGACCTGCACCTTTAATTCCAGCTCTCCAGTGCTGCACTTGCCTGAGACCTCCCTTTATATACCTCAGTGGGACAGGTATGGAGTGTCTCCTGCAAGTGCACCCCTGGTGGTAAGGTATGCTTATTGTTACAGGTCATATCCAGTTACAGCCATGTATAGCATGGTAAGATACAGTTATATACAGTAATGTGAGATACATGAAATCACCCTCCCCCATGGTCTTATTGCCTTTATAGATTCAGTTTCTCAGGTGGTCTACGCTCTCGCATGGAGCGTCTTAGTTGTGGTTCAATTGTTTGCCTTGGTGCCTGTTTTTCGTTCGGTGTGATTGCTGGTATCTCGCCTGGGCTGTCTGTTGAGACTGCCCTTTCCTCAGGTTGTTCCACCTGTCTGTCCACCAGGTGTGGTGTGAGTTCCACATCGTAGTCTGCCTCTGGTTCTTCAGTGTTATCAGTGAATCTACTTTTTACTTGGTCTACATGCCTCCGGCAGATTTGGCCATTGTCCATTTGTACAACCAGTAGCCTGTTTCCCTCTTTGTCTGTTACTGTCCCTGCAAGCCATTTGGGATCCCGGCCATAGTTTAGCACAAACACTTTGTCCCATATTTCATTCCACCTTCCCCTCGAATTTCGGTCATGGTACTCAGTTAGCTTTTGATGTTTAGCCTCAACAATTTCATGCATGTCTTGGAGGATTAACGAGAGCCTGGTCTTTAAGGTTCGTTTCATCAATAGTTGCGCGGGGGGAACCCCAGTCAACGAATGCGGACGAGATCTGTATGCCAGCAACAGTCGCGACAGGTGGCTCTGCAGCGTGGGACCTTGGATTCTGAGCATGCCTTGTTTAATGATCTGCACTGCTCGTGGTCCTGAGTGACCTTGACTTCAGCATGCTCATGTAAGTCAGTACATTAGAGTCGGGACTTAACAATAGCAATGCTCAGCTTCTGTCCGAGGGTTCCAGAGGGGGTTCATGAGCCAGGTGGCGGGGCTGTAACCTTTGACCCGGAGCATCCAGCTCTGGCCTTGTGATTGAAGCTGGAACAAGCCTGAGACAGTGCTCTCACACAAGATGAAAGCATCATGGATGCTCCCTGGCCATTGGAGGCCGGCTTGAAAGGTGCCGTCTTAACGTGATTTATACTGTGGTCAACTGTAAAATCGTGAAATTCTGCGCTGGTGAAGCATGGACCATTATCACTGACCGGTATGTCAGGAATGCTGTGCATTACAAACATGGTTCTAAGGCTCTCCACAGTGATAGAGGTGGTGCTTGAGTTTAAAATGGTGCACTCGATCCATTTTGAAAATGCATCAACGACTACGAGGAACATTTTGCCCATGAATGGGCCCGCATAGTCTACATGCACCCGTGACAACGGTTTGGTGGGCCAGGGCCAGGGGCTTAGGGGTGCCTCCCTGGGGACATTACTGAGTTGGGCACAAATGGTGCACCGATGGACGCAGAGCTCCAAGTCCACGTCAATGCCAGGTCACCAGACATGAGATCTGGCTATGGCCTTCATAAGGACGATCCCCGGGTGCTCGCGATGGAGCTCCCGGACAAGCGCCTCCCTGCCTCGTAAGGGCATAACTACTCGGCTGCCCCACATCAGGCAGTCTGCCTGTAGTGAGAGTTCATGCATGCGCCTATGGAAGGGTTTGATCTCCTCGGGGCAGGCATCGTGAGCCTCTGCCCAGTCACCGGTTAAAACGCATCTTTTAACTAGAGATAACGTGGGGTCGCTGGTCGTCCAGGCTCTGATTTGGTGAGCCGTCATGGACGAACCTGTGGATTCAAAGGCATTGATTGCCATGACCGTCTCACAGTCCTGTTCGTTGGACCTTTCTGTGGTCGCCAGGGGAAGCTTGCTAAGCGCGTCAGCACAGTTGTCTGTGCCTGGACTGTGCCTTATCGTGTAGTCGTAAGCCGCCAGTATGAGTGCCCATGCTGCATGCGCGCCGAGGCGTTGCCGTTGATTGCCTTGCTCTCGGATAGTAGGGACGTGAGGGGTTTGTGGTCGGTTTCTAATGCAAACTTGGCCCGGAAAAGGTATTGGTGCATCTTTTTGACACCGTACACACATGCGAGCGCCTCCTTCTCAACCATACCGTACCCGCGCTCCACCCACAAAAATGACCTGGAGGCATAAGCAACGGGCTGCAATTTACCCGCATCATTGACGTGCTGTAAAACGCACCTGACCCCGTATGCTGACGCATCACACGTAAGGACTAACTTTTTACCTGGGTCAAAAAAGGCTAAAACACTGTTGGAACATAGAAGGTTGGGTGCCTTATTGAAGGCGCGTTCTTGGGCGTCCCCCCAAAACCAATCGCACTCCTTTCTGAGTAGCACGTGGAGAGGCTCCAGCAGCGTGCTCAAGTTCTGCATAAAGTTCCCAAAGTAATTGAATAGCCCGAGAAAGGCGCGCAGTTCCGAGACATTCCGGGGCCTGGGTGCCAGGCGAATCGCTTCGGTTTTGGATTCGGTTGGGCGGATTCCATCAGCGGCAATCCTTCTGCCCAAAAATTCAACCTCTGGTGCGAGAAACAGGCACTTGGATTTCTTAACTCTTAGGCCTACCCGATCCAATCGACTTAGTACTTCCTCAAGATTGTGGAGATGAGAGTCGGTGTCCCTGCCTGTGATGAGTATGTCATCTTGAAACACAACCGTCCCCGGGATGGACTTGAGCAGACTCTCCATGTTGCGCTGGAATATAGCAGCTGCCGACCTGATGCCGAATGGGCATCAATTGTACACAAAAAGGCCTCGATGTGTGTTGATGGTGGTGAGTAGCTTAGACTCTTTGGTCAGTTCTTGCATCATATACGCAGATGTGAGGTCAAGTTTTGAGAAAAGTTTTCCTCCAGCCAACGTGGCAAATAGGTCCTCCGCTCTGGGCAGCGGGTGTTGGTCTTGTGGGGAGACTCTGTTTATGGTAGACTTGTAATCCCCACAGATTCGCACGGATCCATCAGGCTTCATGACGGGGATGATGGGGCTTGCCCAGTCGCTGAATTCCATGGGAGAAATTATGCCTTCCTGCAATCTTTTCCCTCATCACATAAGGCACAGCTCTAGCCTTGTGATGGACCGGTCTGGCATTCTGTGTGATGTAGATTCTAACTTTAGCCCCTTTGAAGGTGCCCACACATGGCTGAAAGAGATGTTCAAAACGACTTAGAACTGTTGAGCAGGAGATCCGTTCCTCTGACGACATGGCGTGAACATCATCCCATTTCCAATTAAATTCTGCTAGCAGGGCTGGGAGATCCCCGGAGACAATCCACAAGGAAAGTCGGTTCACCATCCCTTTGTGTGTGACTGAGAGCATGGCGCTGCCAAGGACTGGGACTATTTCTTTAGTATAGGTCCTTAGTTTGGTGTCGATCTTTGTGAGTTTGGTCTGTTGCTTTTGTGCGGCCACAGCTGTTCAAATTGTTGAACGCTCATGAGGGATTGACTGGCCTCCGTGTCCAGTTCCATGTTGACGGGTATCCCATTGAGTAGAACCCTCATCATAATTGGAGGCGTCTTGGTGTAAGAACAGTGGGCATTGATCGTGTTAACCCGCTGTACCTCGGCGTCCCATGCACTGTTCGAACCGTCTTCTGGTCTGCTTTCCGACCCTTCCGATTCGTATACCAGCCGAGCTGCTGTTTTTCTGCATATGCGAGCCAGATGCCCTGTGTAGTTGCAGTTTCTGCAAACGGCATGCTGAAATCGACACACCAACACAGACCGTTTCCATTGTTTCCGAAGGATGAGCTGCGTCTGGCTGATCTCCCTTGAGCTTCTCTCAATCTATTGTTGATTGCTTGCATTGTGGGTTGATGAGGTGTGATCGGCCGTTCATGTGGCCCTTGATATTGATGGCTTCTGGCACCACTGTCTGCTGTTGAAGGCCTGCTCTCCTGCCTTTGTCTGTGTGTGGGGGTAGCGGTTTGTTTCACAATGTGAACCCCTTGTTCCGATGCCTCGTTGGTTGTCGTACCTGAAGTATAGATCAGCCTCGTTTCTTCTTCGCCTGCCAAGAACGTCTGTGCGACCAGTGCTGCTGTCTCTAGAGTCAAGTTCTTAGTCTCTATAAGCTTTCGGAATATGCCTGCGTAGCCTATTCCTTCAATAAAAAAGTCTCTTAGTACTTCTCTCCTTAGTTCATCGGGAAACTCACATGAACTAGCCAGCCTCCGAAGTTCCGCCACGAAGTCAGGTATGCTCTGGCCCACACAGCGTCTGTAGTTGTAGAACCTGTGTCTGGCCATGTGTAGGCTGCACGCTGGCTTCAGGTGGTCTCTCACCAGTGTGCTCAACTCCTCAAACAACTTGCTTGCTGGTTTCTCGGGTACCAGCAGGTCTTTCATTAAAGAGTATGTTTTCGAGCCACAGCTGGTTAAGAGATGGGCTCTTCTCTTGTCTGCCTTATCGTCGCCCAGCCAGTCTTTGGTCACAAAGCTTTGCTGGAGCCTTTCTATAAAGTCATCCCAATTGTCTCCAGCATTGTATTTCTCATCTGAGCTGTTGGTAGCCATTCCGTGGATTCTGTGATCCTGTAACTCATCGCCACTGTTAAGTCCTGACTCTAATGTACTGACTTACACGAGACACATGCTGAAGTCAAGGTCACTTAGGACCTGCACCTTTAATTCCTGCTCTCCAGTGCTGCACTTGCCTGAGACCTCCCTTTATATATCTCAGTGGGACAGGTATGGAGTGTCTCCTGCAAGTGCACCCCTGGTGGTAAGGTATGCTTATTGTTACAGGTCATATCCAGTTACAGTCATGTATAGCATGGTAAGATACAGTGATATACAGTAATGTGAGATACATGACAGTTATAATTAGAGCCATGCAGCCACATGCAACATTGTCGAACAAACAATTAGAGTGCTCAAGCAGCGCTTCCGATGCTTGGACCACTCTGGAGGCTGCCTGCAATACTTCCCTCAGCAGGTTTCTGAGTTCATTGTGGTGTGCTGCATGTTACACAACTTAGCCATCATAAGGGGACAGGATTTGACAATGAGGATTGCAGAACCACCTCAGGACAGGGCGGGGAGAAGGACGAGGAAGAGGAACCTGGCGAGGAGCTCATGCCACCACCACCTCCACCACAACCACAGGGGAGGCATGATGGAAATTTCGACGCTGCAAAAGCCTTACGTCAGCAGCTCATAATTGAACGCTTTGCTTGAAGAGTGAACGGTATGTTTGACCATTGCCTGGACACTCTATCCCACCATGTTGACTATTACCCCTCTTATTCTGCAAATGAGACACGACACAGGAATGTTTAAGGTGAACAAAAGAATTTATGAAACATTGTAAACTTTTATAACTTGTTAACATAATTTGAAAACGTTGAAACTTTAATAAAATAACATAAATTATGATTAAACTGTGATTAAACAACAACAACAACAACAACAACAACATTATAACCAATACCCCTGCCCCACTATCTTTTACCACCGGCTTTCACCCCCCACCCCCCTTAGCCGCCTCCCTCACCTGCTCCTCATACTCAAAGTGGCACTACGATAGCGTGCAGCAACGTTGTCGGAGCGCTGCTGTGTTGGGGGGAAGAGATATTGGAGACGCCTCTTGGGGAGACACTGGTCGAGCTCGTGATGTGGAAGGCCCGGCCTCTTCATCAGCATCGCCAGTCACAGGTGGTTTGGGGATGTGTCTGGGTGTCACACTGGGGAACTCGGAAAGGCTGCTCGCCACACTCTCTGGGACTCTAGTGTGACTGGTGGCGACCACCAGCCTCGTGTGGGCTGTGATGGACTTGCAGGTTTCGCGGCTTGCACCGACAATCTGTGGCCCTACCTCTGTTATGGTCACAGTGAGAGTCTCGATGGTCACAGGAATCCTATCCAGGATGCCAAGGAGCTGACGGGTGAGCCTGATGCTCTCTCTGGATAGTCCTACCATACAAACATAGAAACATAGAAAATAAGTGCAGGAGTAGGCCATTCGGCCCTTCGAGCCTGCACCACCATTCAGTAAGATCATGGCTGATCATTCAACCTCAGTACCCCTTTCCTGCTTTCTCTCCATACCCCTTGAACCCTTTAGCCGTAAGGGCCATATCTAACGCTCTTTTGAATATATCTAACGAACTGGCCTCAACAACTTTCTGCGGGAGAGAATTCCACAGGTTAACAACTCTCTGAGTGAAGAAGTTTCTCCTCATCTCGGTCCTAAATGGCTTACCCCTTAGCCTCAGGTTCTGGACTTCCACAGTATTGGGAACATTCTTCCTGTCTCAAACCTGTCCAATCCCGTCAGAATTTTATGTTTCTTTGAGATCCCCTCTCATTCTTCTTAACTCCAGTGAATACAAGCCCAGTCGATCCAGTCTCTCCTCATATGTCAGTCCTGCCATCCCTGGAATCAGTCTTGTGAACCTTCGCTGCACTCCCTCAATAGCAAGAACGTTCTTCCTCAGATTAGGAGACCAAAACTGAACACAATATTCCAGGTATGGCCTCACCAAGGCCCTGTACAACTGCAGTAAGACCTCCCTGCTCCTATACTCAAATCCTCTAGCTATGAAGGCCAATGTGCCATTTGCTTTCTTCACCGCCTGCTGTACCTGCTTGCCAACTTTCAATGACTGATGTACCATCACACCAGGTCTCATTGCACCTCCCCTTTTCCTAATCTGTCACCATTCAGATAATATTCTGCCTTCCTGTTTTTGCCATCAAAGTGGATAACCTCACATTTATCCACATTATATTGCATCTGCCATGCATTTTCCCACTCACCTAACCTGTCCAAGTCACCCTGCAGCCTCTTAGCTTCCTCCTCACAGCTCACACCCAGCTTAGTGACATCTGCAAACTTGGAGATATTACATTCAATTCCTACATCTAAATCATTAATGTTACCAGAGGGTCCATCTGCTCTTTTGACACACACAGATCGCCACCAATGGAAATATACCATACTGTCTGAATGTAACATAGTCCTCTGTTTAATGGCCTTGGAAGTTGCACGTGGTTCATCAGGAGGGCATCGAAGTGCAGAAACATCTTAATGAGAACTCAGAAAGCAATCTTAATAATGTGTAAAGATCACTGGCAAATAGGGTGCCACACTAAGTCTCCCTATGTGTCATGCATTTTAAAAGGCAACCTAAGAGTGCTCAGAGACAGCAACAGCACTCTTAACGGTCCTCGAAAGATCATTAAACTTTTCCCAGCACCGTGTGGCAGTCCTTATCACAGTATCTGAGGCAGAGACCTAATCAGTAATCTTTCTCCCTGGCAGGGAGTCTAGATCCACCCCTCCTGTGTAGTTCCTGCCATCGCCTCTCCACAGCCTCCACAAGAGCTTCCTTAGCCTCCTGTGCAAATCATCTCGCACACTCCCTGCTGTCCTCCTCTTCCATCATCAGAATCGAATAATAAAATGGCTGATTCAGCCCCAGGTGTACTGCGCATGCACGTGGCCATGCCCTGCATTAGCATTTGCGATTGGACAGCAGACCAAAAGCATGGGGAAAACAAAATTGCGCATGCGTCAAACGGCTGATTTTTAAAAAATAGTCGGTACCTTCGACTTCGGCACACAAATTCTGTTGTGCAACGCCGGAATTAATGCTAACGCCCATTGTGAACTTTCATTTGACGAAAGTTGCGCACTCTGGCATGAACGCTAACCCGGCGCTAAAATGTTGATTTCGTCGCGATTTGCGCTCGGAAATGGACGAAAGCGCAAAAGCTGAAAATCCAGCCCATTTATCATTAATAAGAGTAACACAGTTTATAATCCTTTTTGAATGTTCGGACCTATGTTTTAAGAGTGACATACTTCACAAATGTGCACATTTTCTGAGAAGTAATGAATCTGGTGAAGTATGAGATGTAGCTACTCTATACCATTTTGGTTTTCTCTATGTGGTGATTTCCAGCTTAAACATATCCCTCTCCCACAGATGGCTAGCCAGAGATCATGAACTCACTGTGTGGGGAACTGCAAGTATAAACATCATGTACTGCTGCTCTGTTGTGTAGCATGTTAGAACACCAACATGCTGTGTCACCAGCTGCCTTAAACAGATGCAAAGAGGTATGAATTATGTAATTTCATTGTACGTACTGAAAAAGGATTTAACTTCCTCCCCATTAATTGGATGGGGACCATGGGTTTCAATATGTCGATGGCGCAGAGCACTTTGCTTTTATGTTAATTAAGCTCAGCACTTTAGCAAGCCTCAATGTTTTTTGTGTCATTTGGAAAGAAGACCTTGGGTAACTCTGAGAAAGCAGCACATAACAAAATAACTAATTCTCAATTGTCATAATGAGAATGTGTGAAAATGTATAAGCAATAGAGACAGTGAAGTGAACAAAGAAATCATGGAAGAATAACTAAAAGAATATCAGACTGCAAATGTTACAACATCAGCACAAATAACAGACTTGCTCAAGGTCTTAGTTACTAGTCACGCCAGTAAAATTGTAACATTTACAGGCAATGGGTGAGAAAGCTCTTTGTGCAAAACAGTTGCTATAACCACTTGCCCGTATCTAATTGGGCAAGGAAGGCCAGGTATCGGCTCATGAGTGGACAAAAGGAAGGAGGGATCACAAAGGATAGGGTGAACTGAATGTCCCTCAATTGTATTACGTACTGAAAGTGTATAAACGTTGCGCCCCTACATTGTAACGGGGCTTGTCCGAGGGAGAGCGTTCCTTTGTTCTGATAAGTCCCGGCTGGTGAAACAATTAATAAAGACTGCTTTGTTATAAGCTGCTTTGGTGTTCGTGTGTCAGTGTATTTGCTGAAACAGATTGAGGGAAAAAGAATCCGTATTAACATTTGGTGTCAGAAGTGGGATCTCAACAGACGACTGCCGAAAACTTGCGAATTAAGAGCCAGACTTGCCTTGGACGAGACGGGAGGAAAGTGGCCACTGGAGTGAGTATACTTTAAAATACCACTTCAGTTTCCTTCAGTTCCAAAAGTCTGAGGAAAGTTTGGCCACTCGCTGGTTCTCAGGTAGTGTCTGAATGAGATCCAGGTCAATCTGGCGAATACCTTCTAAACTTAGGAAATAAGTGTCCAAGTCAGGTGTGATGTCGACCTTGTATATCACTTGGCTCGTCTAGGCACTGATTGGATTTAAATCACGCGGCGACGCGAACCGCGGGGCGACGCGGAAGGATAGGGAAATCTGGAACCTAGAACAAATTAAGTAAGGCTTAGGATAGGGAAATCTGGAACCTAGAACAAATTAAGTAACGCTTATCACGCGGCGACACGAACAGGAAAACCGCGCGGTGACGCGGAGGGATAGACAATCGCACGGTGACGCGAACCACGCGGCGACGCGGAGGTTAGGGAATTACGTAAAATTAAGCTGCGGGGCAACGCAGGACTGTGTAAATTTAAAATTGTACTTATTCCAGGTACGGCGTCGATCTTGTATATCACTTGGTCCGCCTAGGCTCTGGATAAGATAACTTATTCCACCGCGGGGCGACGCAATCGGGACTAATTAGGACCCTGATCCTACGCGGGGCGACGCGAGGATGGGTAATTTAGATAAAACTACGAATTCCCTGAAAGATCATGGATCCAAAAATAGAGCCGGCCAAAACAATTAATAGGAAAGAAGAGAGATTTTTGTGAACGTCTGTTTTAAATGAGAAGTGCTTGTGTGATTTTGACTGCAGAATGAAAGCCTGTTTGGGAAACCGGGGAGTTGTGGTTTGTTTTAGCTCCACGCACTTTTTCAAACAGAGTGAAAGTTTTTTTAACCCTTCGTAGTGTTGTCGTGTATGTGGGAAGTTTAAGAGTATGAACCTTATTGAATTACATTTTAAGTTAGGAACGCAGGTGTGGATCTATTTGGATGATAAGTTACGGAGCTAGGAAATGCACAAAGGATAGGTTTGTTGAGTAAAAGATAAAAAATACATGGTCCCGGTGGTTAAAAAAAAAGAATTTATTTGACACGCTCACTTACTTGTCGAAAGAAAACATGCAATGATTGATTACATTGGGTTGAAAGACATAAATTTAGTCTCGGAATGAGATAAAGAATGCCTTTTAAAAAAAAAGCTTCTTAGCTCAAAAAAAAAGTTTTAAATAAAGATTGAAATTACAAAGTTTGAATTGGGATTTTGAGATATTCAGAAAAGGCACAGCAAAATACTGAGGTGGATTCAAAAAAAAATTATTATATTAAATCTGATCTCTAAAAGAAAATAGGAGATATAAAACTAAAAGGTTTGGAAACAATCTAGAAATACCTTCAGGGATCAGGTCAAACTCCTGAGCGAGTGGCGAGCTATCTGCGAAGGTGTAAAAGGGACTTTTGAAAAATGTTAAAAACAACAAGCTTTAGCAGTTTCGAAGAGACATGGTAACGACCTTGAAACTGGAATAATTGAGATAACGAAAAGCAGCCCTCTCAGCCTACGTGCCAAACTTCCCTCTAGTTATGGAAAAGACGGAAAAAAAAGACGCAACCTTGAAAGAAAACAAATACAAAACCTAATTTGAAGAAAGGAGATCTTTAAAAAAAAAGTAACGTACTAAATAGGTGTTGAAAGGAAAAAAAAGTGTTCTGAGATGGAAAAGGACATAACTTACTAAATACTAGCTGACATTTGCTGTGAAAAAGATATTGGCTTAATTGAAAAAACTTTGGAAGAGGTAAAAGACACTTTCCATTGATAATGATTTTAAATTATGAGAAAGTTCCACTGCAGTTTGAAAAGATGCATCACTTCTGTCAAGTTGGCAGGAAAACGCCACTTAATTAGGATTCTCATTGACAGAAGGAGGACATGTTAAACCCGTTGCCATCTTAAAAAAAGAGTGTGCGCACGAGAAACGTACTAAGAGTTCCACTGGGACCTCTGAGAAAGGTATTGATAGACTACGTAGTCAAATGGTTGGCCTTGCATTGGCCGAGGCTGATGATGAAATTGAATTTCAGAAAACAAATAGCTATTAAAAATGTGTGGTCTCGTTTAAATCAATTTAAAAAAAAATTATTTGGCAAGTACTTGAATTAGAAGTTAAAAAAGAAAATTTTGGAGTTTAATCTAAAATGCTGCCTTTCCTGATGAGAAGACTTTTATTATGACGGTTTTACTAATGATTTCTGCTGTTTAACGGATTCCTAATTTCTAAGCAAGTTTTGAAGGCACAAAGACTTTTTTTTCAGATGATTATGTGAAGTCACGTAATGACATCAGCTCTTCTTACAAACCTGTAAAGGAGTTAACCCTTTCCATTGACAGCCGTTTTATACTGAACATTATGAATTTGGATTTCTTAATAGAATAAAGACTCACCTGACGGATAAAGGAAATGGTGGGATAGTCAGAATAAAATAGAACTAGCTTATGTAATAATACTTGCCTGATACAATAAAGAAATAGATACTCAAACAAAACAAATTCAAGAGTTAAAAGGCTAAGATAAATAAGCTGAAAGAGATTTAAAAAACACGGGACCAGACAGAGACAGATAATACAGTGCACAGCCATAGCACCATCACCTGTGGCAAAAGAGCCAATGTACCCCACGGTGGGGAATCCACAAACCCAACCTAACCCTGACCTCCGATTTCACAGAGTGACCTTGACATGCATGGATAAAAGATGAGTCAGACTAAAACTTTGCAAAAGATAAGTTAGCCTCGGGAAAAACCAATGCCAACCATCCAAGATGTCATTAAAGCACAGGAGGACGCTTCTGAAAAAGATAAACTGTTGTGGAAAGATTATGGATGTACTTATGACAATGTCTCTAAACTCTGGACCACTCCCGCGGAACAGACTTGCATGTCTGACGAGTTGGCCCTATGGGTTATTGAATGCATGCACTTTGCTACTCATTGTGGAGCATGGACAACAAGTGACACGCTTTTGGCCACTTGGTGGCACCCTAGACTCCAGGCGCTGGCCTAGAACATCAGTAGTCGCTGCCTTGTTTGCCAGCAGCATAATCCAGGGAAGGGAGTCCCCTGTGATTGGGGTAAGACGCCTCTACCAGAAGGTCCCTTTGAGACCTTGCAGTTGGACTACATTGAGTTGCAAAGAGTTCAGTGTTACAAATATGTGTTAGTAATAGTGGATGTGTTTAGCAAATGGATCGAAGCTTACCCTACCCTGGACAATAAGGCTCAAACTGTTGTTAAAGTGTTAATGAGGGAAATTGTTCCTAGATATGGTATCCCAGCTCGACTGAGTTCTGATAATGGCCCTCACTTTATTGGCCAAATTAACAAAGAATTCTGTTCCCAGATGCGCATTAACCAGCAGCTGCATTATGCCTACCAACCCCAAGCTGCGGGATTAGTTGAACGTGCTAATCAAACTCTTAAAACCAAGCTTGCAAAACTGGTAGCATCAACCGGACTCAATTGGCTCAAACTCCTTCCCATAGCCCTATTCCAGATCCGAACTACTCCCACCGGCAAGGCTAGACTGACCCCCGCGGAGGTCATTTATGGTAGGCCCCTTAGGACCCCATGGAATCAGAATGTCCCCTCCACTGTCCAATTCCACCACATGACTGAGGAAATGACCACCTATGTTCTTTCCCTGACTCAGGCTCTGCGAATAGCCCACAACCAGGTTCGAGATGCTCACCTCGACCTCCCAGTTTTACCCGAATCGTCTCTCGTGGCACCAGGGAAGTATGTCCTGATTAAGAAATGGATTCGAAAGGGATTAGAGCCACGATGGGAGGGGCCTTTTCAGGTGTTACTTACTACCCCCACTGCAGCTAAGGTTGAGGGGAGGTGCACCTGGGTTCACCTGCACCACTGTAAACTTGTCACCCCATAACGAACCTATTTTACTAGTTTTCCTAACCACTGTTTCTGTTCTAGACTTCCTCTTCTCCATAGCTGAATAAGGTCATTCCTAGGAGCGTCCCGACTAACCGAGTGGGTCCCGAGGAGAACAGTTTGAACCCCTGCCCGTAGTGATAGACAACCAGCTACACCGATGGTGACCTGAGAAGAGAGGTGAGAAAACCGAACTCTTTGAATCAGCAAAATATTCGGACTATTTATCCTTGTCCATAGAGACGCTACAAGAAATATTTTGTTCTCGAGTAATTGTTAACCTAGAGTGATAAGATGAAACTGTGTCTGTGTGCCACAATCTGTATAGTACCGTTGGTGTACGACAGGTGCGGCACGTGGGAAGCGAGACTGAAGCGAGAGCTCCATGTAAACACCTTTTTGTATATGTCTTATGTTTATGCGCGAAATGGGAACTTTTCTAGTTGCTGATGTGCTCACATATCCCTATACATTCCAAAGGGGGAATTCCTTTGCGCCCTGTTCCACTGACCCTAACTGAGACTGTCAAGTGGCTTCTGAGCCAGACTAGCATGAGAGGAGGGGGGCCAATACAAATACGAAAGATGAAAGGCGGGTCAAGAGAGGAATCACGGAGGGCAGGAGGAGCATCATACCGTTACCGCGTGGACAACCACGGGGACGTCACCGAGTGGGAGAGTGCTGTGTACCCCATTAGTCAAACGTTCCAGGGATGGTACCAACCACCCTATGACCATAAAAAGGAACCCCCATTCTTAGTCCTGACCAATACCTCGGGGATCGGGAGGCCAACCGGGGCCATATGTTTAACCCGAAATGACACCAGCAGAAAGGGACATATCATAGGGTACAGCGATTGCCCACACAACCTCAACATCACAACAGTTGCACGAGTCACTATCCTCTCACCTTCCGAATAAAACAGGTGGAGGTCTGGGGGCCCAGTCTTGGGACCCCAACACAATATATATAAAGGCAGCGTATAACAGCACGTATTTTGTGTGCGGGCATAGGGCATACCCCTGGTTACCTAGGCGATGGACAGGGTCCTGCTATTTGGGATATGTGGTGCCATTTGTGCGGCAAACACGTACCCTGGCAGAAGCACATGCCTCCAGCCGACACAGGCGAGCCCTCACCCCCGCCGAAAGGTTCTTTGGGGTCATGATGTTCCCATTCGGGATAGGACGCACTATGGATGAAGTACAGAACCTAGAGAGGGTATTGGAACAGATAGCTAACTATACTGCTGAAGCTCTGGAGGGCATCACGGCCGAAATGATAGCAATACGGACCGTGGCATTACAAAACTGAATGGCCCTCGATTATCTGTTAGTCTGTGAGAAAGGGGGAACATGTGCCCTGATAGGATCTGAATGTTGCACTTACATCCCCGATAATTCAGAAAACATAACCAATCTCACTGATCACATAAGAAGGGAGGTAAAGAAGTTATCCACCCCTGCAGGAGGAGTAGGTTGGTTTGATTGGCTGTTAGGTGGATCCTGGGGATCGTATCTAATGCATGGAGCAATTATTCTCATCGTAGTAATAATTACCTGTTGCTTGATTATTGGTTGCTTTAACCTTTGTTGTAAAGTCATGATGGCAAGGTTAGCAAACCCTCTTGTGGTTATGGGCTCCCGGGTTATGATCCAGCAAACGAAAGACCTACTCGACAAGGAGGATCAGGAAAGAGAGTGCGAACGGATGAATGCGATACTCCTGGAATAGTCACCAGGGTTATCATGGAATGATAAAAGGGGGGAATGAGAACGTGTGAAAATGTATAAGCAATAGAGACAGTGAAGTGAACAAAGAAATCATGGAAGAATAACTAAAAGAATGTAAGACTGCAAATGTAACAACATCAGCACAAATAACAGACTTGCTCAAGGTCTTAGTTACTAGTCACGCCAGTAAAATTGTAACTTTACAGGCAATGGGCGAGAAAGCTCTTTGTGCAAAACAGTTGTTATAACCACTTGCCCGTATCTAATTGGGCAAGGAAGGTCAGGTATCGTCTCATGAGTGGACAAAAGGAAGGAGGGATCACAAAGGATAGGGTGAACTGAATGTCCCTCAATTGTATTACGTACTGAAAGTGTATAACCGTTGCGCCCCTACATTGTAACGGGGCTTGTCCGAGGGAAGTGGGCGCACTCTGAGGGAGAGCGTTCCTTTGTTCTGATAAGTCCCGGCTGGTGAAACAATTAATAAAGACTGCTTGGTTATAAGCTGCTTTGGTGTTCGTGTGTCAGTGTATTCGCTGAAACAGATTGAGGGAAAAAGAATCCGTATTAACAATGTTTAGCCATTGAACGTTTGAGGTTCAGTTCAGGACTATTTGTTCCATGCTACTTTCAGGGCTTATCTTAGTTTTCCATTAACAGTGTCTGCAAGGCAGCTATAATGGGTACATCTCACTTATTTACCAGATATTACTGTTTACATCTGTTTGAGGCAGCTGTCAACATCCAGAAAATGTATCCAGCAGATTTGTTTTGATAAAAAGGATTTGAGCAACTTCCAAAATTGGTACTGCTTTGGTATGGTTCCTACATTGTGTAAGGTTGCCTGAATGGTAATTATTTAACTTCTACGAACCTCATCATACCTCACATGACACAATCCATTCATACCATCCCTTCAGGCTAGGCTGGGTTGTTACTGTTTGTTTTATGTTTGTGTGTGGTTAGTTAAGTCGCTGTTAGGTTATTGTAGGTCAAAAGGGATGAGACTATTAGACATTACCTGGACCTTTATACAGCATGGGGGCAGGCGGTCAAGTGGTCAAGAGAATGGTTTGTGAAACATGATGGCCTGGAGTTTCAGAGAGGTGCGCTGGGTTTTTTCAGCACAATTTTCCCGAACTCAGCCAAATCAGCACAAAAGATCGAGGAATTTCAAGCGCAAATTACGTTCAGCGCAATTTGAGTTTCCGTGATCTTTTGGGCTAGTTTAAAAAACATCACACTGGAAGCTGGCCCCGCCCACAAAGCTGGCCATGTTCATAGATCAAATTAATCATGTTGGCGAGTTTCTGCTTATTGTGCCCGTTTGCAGGCCTTCGAGAAGGCTCTTCACATTAAACTGTTAATTTTAGGTGCCAGAGCATTAATAGGCACCTCTGAAAAGCTTTTAAATATAAAAACAATAACATATTAAGGAACTGACTTCTGTACACTAATGAAACTAGTAAATGGTTTTGTATAGTTTTTTAAAGTCATTTTCAGTTATTTAAAATCAGGTTACTCACAGGTGGTGGATTGACACTCTGATTAAAAGTGCTTATTTTTGTGATCAACCCATTTTCAGCTGTGTTACCACTCTTAAATATATCAAGGATTATTTTTGAATGCAAATACATTTTTTTAAATTAAGTTCTAAAATGCTGCCTGATTGCGTTGGTTCATGGCAGATTTTATGTTCAGCAATATGCAAGTGATTTGAGCGGACACTTGAGCAAAAAAAAAATCACTTCTGAAAACTAGCGCAGTTTTGACCGCAATTTTCACCCAGATTTGCAATTGTGCCCAAAGTGGAAACTCCACCCCATGTCTTAATTGAGGGTGGTAAGGAGGAGGAAGGTTTGGCATTGTAACAATGGTAGTTAGGATGCAGTTTCTTTCTATGGTTCCTAATATTGGTGGAATGATGAAAAAAGGAGACATTGCACTTGCTGCTGGCATTATTGCCAAAATGCTGTCAGTTGGACATTGATGGCTGCATTCGGAAAAGCATTGAGACCGCAGTATATGCATTTGGAACATTGGCAGTTGTTTGTTAGAGGTACCTTTTTTGCAGCTGTTAACTCATTTTTGGTACATATACAAAAGCAATAATATTCATAGGAGGGCTGTATGCTCCACTGAAAAGTGCTGTGTAAATATTTCCTATGGCATTTCCAATGTAAAAATGTCTCCATTTTATGGTTACTTTTTCTTGTAGGTGACAGTTTAATAGGATTTCCAATGTTAATCTAATTACTGACCTGTAACAACTCATTGTTGCACCTAATGTACTACCATGTGGTGCTTTATTTTGTCTTCCTCAGAAATCACTCAAATTATCATTCACTCAAATTATCGTTCACTATTTTTGTTAAGAAACTTTTAATCTCCAAAATGAGGTCTTAAAAAAAAACTAGAAAATTCAAAAAATTACACAGTTCACAATAACATGATTAAATGTCTCCTTAGTTTATTATTGTGTTATAATTTGTATTTTTAATGCATTCATTAAACTTTTTGCTTGAAGGCTTCAGTCTCTCACAAAAGTCTGGGCTTGGACTTGTTATTTTTGCCCAGATATGTGACTCCGTTAGTTGAATACAGATTGTGCAATCTGAGAATGTGCAGTGTACCCAATTTTTTAGGATGCAGCAGTGTGATTTTGTCAACTGAACTGTTGTTTATTTTTTAGCTTCTGGAAGCTTCTGCTCACATTTATTTGAAAAAAGCTAGAGCAAAAATTTCAAAATCTTTACTCAATATAAGTTTATGTGAGATTTTTTAAACCCAGTCTGCCTTAAATAGCCTTTATTTAGAGAACACCGGACCCAAGCCAAACTAGAACATATCATCATCTTTCGGTATCCCTTCATTAATTCATGTTAATGTGGGAGCTTGCTGTGTGAAAATTGGCTGCTGCGATCTGTCAATGGTAGGAGAGCTTGCACCAAGGAGGTGACAGTGGATATAGAGTTTACTCCAAATACTTCCAACCTGCATAAAGTTGAAAAGTGCATTTCAAATCCTGAAGGCTCCAGCTTCTATGATTTAAAGGTGAACAGCTATGAAATGGTAGCTTTTATACCACTTTTGCAGCTGTCAACTATTCAGAGGAATGGAGAGTTATTGAAAACCTGACCAACATACCTGACGTGATCCACGAGCGCCAGGAGCCTCGTGAAAAAGCTGGAAAAATGGTTCGTACAGGTACATGGTAAAATGCTGCTTAAATACCTTTTAACAGGCTTTTAACTATGTCAATTGGCTGCCCCGCTGCTTGGTATCATGACTGTAAAGCGCAGGCAGACCCGGAATTAACATGGAGGCAGGTTGACAACGGGAGGGGGAAGGTCATGGCCTGTAGTGCCTGTCAGGAGTACTGTGTAGACAGAAGGAGCACTGGGTCCACAATAAAAAAAAATGTTGCCGACCTTTTCGGTGGCACCAGCTGGGCTAGGCCGCATCCACATCCATAAAACTGGAGTGGTGTGAGGTAAATGATTAATATATTCAAGGGGGTTAACGCCTGTTTAGGGCAGCCTCCTAGATGTCACCTGATAATTTGGTATGCCCAAAAAGCAGATGTAACATATATCAATTACTAAGGGGTGATTTGATTGAGGATTTTAGGATTTTGAAAGGAATTGTTAGGGTAGATAGAGAAACTATTTACGCTGGTGGGGAGTCTAGGACAAAGAGACATAATCAGGTCAAAATCAGAGCCTAGTCATCGGGAGAGAAGTTAGGAAACACATCTTCACACAAAGGTTGGTAGAAGTGTGGAACTCTTTCCCACAAAAAGTGATAGATGCTAGCTCAATTAATAATTTTAAATCTGAAATCAGTAGATTTTTGCTAGCCAAGGGTATTAAGAGATATGGAGCCAAGGTGAGTAGATACAGTTGGGATACAGATCAGCCATGATATCATTGAATGGCGGAACAGGCTCAAGGGACTGAATGACCTACTTATGTTCCTAAGTACCCCCTGATCTACAGATCGCAGATTGCATTCTGAATGCAGGATTCTATGGTTTGAGTCTTAAAAGATAAAATTGAGCAGGGCAACAGAAGAAAATATTTTAATCAGACCTAAGCTTTTTAGTATCCCTTCTGGGGATAATGTTAATAATATGCTTAATGCCGCCAAAATTAAAATTACTGTTTTATACAAATGCCCTATGATGTCACCATGCAAACATCATGATATGATGAAATCGCTAATTAATCTCAACAAACTCAGATCGGGTTTTGGAGGTACCAATATAAATCAGCCCTCAAAATATGAAGCAATTTACTCCGAGTTTGATTGATGGCTCCAACTCTTTTGTCATTAGGATATATTCATTAATATTAATTTGTCCCTATAAATTTGCTGATGAGGCATTAAATTAAAAATATGGTTATTTAAAATTATACCATTTCAGCGAAATGTAAATGCAAACATTACTGTTATGTCATTGTCTAAAGTTCATCATCTCAAAGTCAGTTTATCTGAAATTTGACAAATACCTCCTGGTGAAAGAATAGTCCAGTTATTACAGCACTGGCTAACCAACCAGATGATAATGGGTTTGAGTCAATGGGCCCAAGTTTCCACATGATTCGCGCCTGATTTTTAGGAGCAACTGGTGGAGAACGGACTATCTTAGAAATCGCAATTCTCCACATTTTTTTTTCTGCAGTTCTAGTTAGGTAGAACAGTTCTAGTTTAGAACAGAATTTTTTCTTCAAAAGGGGGCGTGTCCGGCCACTGACGCCTGATTTGAAAGTTTCCACAGTGAAAATGTACTCCAAACTAAAGTAGAATGGCGCCAGTGAAGATTTTTGTAGAACTGAAAAAACCTGTTCTACACATTAAAAAATCAGGCGCAGGTTACAAATTAGGCGTCCAGAACGAGGTGGGGGGGAAGGGAACTCATTAAATTTGACAATAAATCCTTATTTATACTTCTACAAATATTATACAAATAAATCCAACCTGAATAAACATTTATAAGCCAAGAAAAGATTAAATAAACCATCTTCCTACCTGTGTGAAAGTGCTTCAGCCAGGGAGAATTCTGCAGCTGTTCGTGCTGCTGAGCGAGGGAGGGAGAGAGAGGGAAGGGAGAGGGAGGGAGAGAGGGGAGAGAGGGAGGGAGGGAGAGAGAGAGAGAGAGAGAGAGAGAGAGGGGAGCGGGTGTCGGGTCGGGGGGAGGGAGCGGGTGTCGGGTCGGGGGGCGGGGGGGGGAGAGCGGGCCTCGGGTCGGGGAGCGGGCCTCGGGTTGGGGCGAGGGGGGGAGAGCGGGTCTCGGGTGTCGGGTCGGGGCGGGGGGGGGGGGGGGGAGAGCGGGTGTCGGGTCGGGTCAGGGCGGGGGGGGGAGCGGGTCTCGGGTGTCGGCGGGGGGGGGAGCGGGTGTCGGGTCGGGTAGGGTCTGGTCGGCGGGGGGGGGGGGGAGCGAGTGTCGGGTCTGGTCGGGCGGGGAGTAGGAGCTGGCCGTGGGAGGAGCCTCATTCACGCAGCCCCAGTGAGGCCATTGGGCCAGGGCTGGGGGCTGCGTGCTTCGGGCCCCTCCCACACAGTTCGGCGCCTGGAGCTACTGCACTTGCGTGCCGACTGTAGCGCGCATGTGCAGAGGTCCCGGCACTGTTTTCAGCGCAGGGACCTGGCTCCGCCCCCCCCACAGCTCGTGCCGGCTGCGCTGAGTGCCACAGGACCTGTAAGCCGGTGGAGACTACCGAGGATTTTTTAGGCCCAGCTCGGAGGGGCGCCCGTTTTTTTTCTTGTGGAAACTTGGGCCCAATGGGCTGCCTGATTTTCAATCTGTTATTGTAGTAAGGTAAGTGTTGTTAAATTATGGCTGCGCTGGTAGGTGAAGTCTTTATTATATTGTACTCTATTTTGTCGAGAAGATTGTAATTTTCTATGCTGTTATTTCTCAGCACACCGCAAGTTGACTGATCATAGAATAGCACTGATTATATTCATTAGATATTTGCGGAATGGATTTTTTTCTATTCCAACTGAAAGAGGTCGCGTGCAATCATTGGCCATGCATTGGTAAACATTGTAGGGTTGATTTTAACTTGCCCCACCTGGCAGAAATGGGGCAGTAGCTGAGTTGAAATTGCTGTGCACCATTTACTGCCTCATAACCGCTCCGCCATCATATTTTCTGGGCCTTCTGCTGGGCTGGTCAGCGCAGGCGCCCACCTGAATCAGCTGGGAGCCTTGTTTCATAGGATCAACTGGGTGGAACGTATACCATGCACACTCAACCCAGTTAAATTGGATGGTAAATAATGTGGGCCACTGCCACCCTCCCTGATCGCCTGCTTCCCCGGGCATACCTGCCTGCCACCTGGATCATTCTCCATGTCGCCCGATATTGTGCCGGACCAAAACCTCTGCTCTGCAGCAGGACGCCTGTTCGGAGCATGCAGCTTGCCAGCGGCATGATAATAAGGCTTACACCGCAAAATGTGTTGGGTGTTCTGTCCCCTGCCACTTCGTTCCATGCCTGGAGTTAAAATCTATCACTGTGTATTTTAACTTTATGTCCATGTGCAGCATTTTTTAAGTTTTACATGCGTACTACAGAATTTGCAGTGGGTGTGATAGCATACTCTGAGAGCACATAGTCATACCATCTTTGAAATGGACAGCAAGTTCAAGCTTTCCCGCATGTGCTAAATCCCGAACTTGCAATTGGTCAAGTTCTGACTTGACAGATTATCCACACCGACACTGCACTAGCACTGAAACCCTAATTGCTGGCGCAGATTTGGGCTAATTGCTCACAAACAGCCGAGCAATTACGTATGAAAATTTTACGGCCTGTTTCCACAGAGTAAGGAGTATAAAAAACCTTCATCTGATGCCTTATTGGATGCTTTTTTTTTCAATTCAGTGTCATACAGGAATGTTGTCGAACCTGAGGGGCCGATTTTGATGAACTTACTGCCCACTGCTGCCGACTGCCGCCGACATTCCTCTGCTCGAACCGCCCAGTGCCACTTTCGATGTGGCCTGGAGCGGGCGGGAAGGGAGAGCCGCCGGGAAGCGCCTGCCGACGTCAGCGGACAGCCGTTGCATGTAAGTAGGCTCCTGCCTGCCGAGATGCCAGATTGGTGCGGGCGGGAGTTGCGGCAGGACGGCGGTGGACTGCTGCAGGGAGGCTGCTCTGTCCTGAATGGTGAGTGTCAAGATCCTGTTAAAAAAAGAGATTGTGTGTGTGTAAGCTAAGGTAAAAAAGTGTAAAAAAGGTAAAAAAGTGAGAAAAAGGACAGTATTGATTACACACCTGTTGTAGGTTTTGCTTTGTATTCTACAAACTTCAGAAAGCATATAAAGCTGAGAGAGAAAGCAACAGAGTGTCGCCCCTTACTCTTGAAGTTCATTGTTAAAAAAGCACATGCTGAATTTTGAAGCAAACAGAGAGCCTCTATATTTTGTTGAGTTAGAAAATGTAAACATTGTAATGATTGACACTTGAAAAAGAAATTGACAGTTATAAAATAGAACTTTCTTACTGACACCTATGAGTGAGAGACTTGGGGCTCAATTTTCCCCAATGCCGTTTTTTTGCATATTTCCAGAGTCATGCCTGTTTTTTCTTGGCCCCAACTACTCCAAAAAAATAAGTAGTAGCACATTTCCCCATTCTATTTTTTGAAATTGGCGCCACGCAGCCTATCCTGCAGCTTAATGTCTGCACCGAAAAAATGATGTCCCCCTTCTGTGATTGCTATTGGCGCGCATGCCCAATACAGCTCCCGGTCTGCATTTGGCCATTTTAAAAGAGCCAGTTGTGTCTGCGAACTTTAATTCTCATTGGAAAAATCGGAGCTGCAATACAATATGCAACACGGCTCAAGGACCAAGAATTTCTTACAGGATGAAGTGGAGGCGCTAGTTACTGTGATTGAGACCAGATAACACGAGCTGGACACCAGCAGAGGTCACACAAAAGTTTCACCAAAAGAAATGAAGAAACGCTGGAACCAACTTGCAGACGATTACTGTGCAATGGTGACCACCCTGAGGTTTGGAGACCAGTGTAAAAAGAAGTGGCAGGACTTCGGTCAAGTAGTTAGTGCAAGTAATATTTTCATTTATTCAATGGAATTGCAATTGTAAATATGATCATCTGTATATGTCCCACCCAGCAGAAAGGCACTCTCCCTTAAAAAGTTATATTTTCATCTTTGTAGAGGAAGGTGGCACACAACAAATGGGAAAGAACTCGAACAGGAGGAGGCCCAGCAAATCTGTACCCACTGACATCCTTGGAAGAGAGGGTTGCTGCTTTGATGGGTCCTGCCTGGAGAAAAGCAACCACCTGGGCCCACACTCGAGGGAGAGGGTAAGTCCTGCAAATTCCACAGTCTGGCTTTGCTAAATGTTAAATACTACGCGGGCTAGCCATGCTTCGGTTCATGGGGATGTCTCCGTCAGCTACGTTTCGGTTGATGCAATGTGCTATCATTTATCGTGGTCTTCAAATCAGCCTGCTGCCTGCGCTGTGTGAGCTTACTCATGCCACCCACCCTGCCCCCTCCTCTGCTGCTAAGCATTTGTCTGTTCTGTTATATTTTGTAGAACTTGAGGCCAACCCTGGCAATGCAGAACAAGATTCAGATGCGGACAAGCCTGAAGAGGAGAACATCTTCCAATCCCACCTTCCAGACCAAGAGCATGGGGGTGAGGGAGAAGGTTGAGGGGGGGGGGGGTGATGAATGAAGCCCATTGAGGTGCCAGCCCTTTCCTGAGAGGTACGAGTGTTGTTGGGACATTCCATGGTTTCCCACAGTCCGAGGCTGGGGATTCCAGTGGGGTGCAGCGAGGCACACCCAAGGCCCCACCGTCCGAGGCTGCACGTCCCAATCGGATGCAGCGAGCCACACCCAGGATGATGAGGGTAAGGAGAGCTCGACAACGCTCTCCTGAGGTGCAGGATCTAATAGATGTGGTTCAGATGATGGCAATGAGTGCGGAGAGAACTGACCTCACACGATCACTCCTGGACACATCAGTGGGGTGGCTGATGAGGTATCGGGACTGTCGGGAGAAGTAACAACACTCTCTCATGAGAAATGAAAACACTGTCCGGGAACATGAGGGGGGGAAGGTCTCAGACAGCAGATACAATGTCGGTGCATGAGGAAGGGAATGTCGCAGGTAGCTGATGCGCTGTCAATGAACATGAGGGAGGGAATGTCGCAGGTAGTTGACACAGTGTCAGGGCACATGAGGGAGGGAATGTCGGAGTTAGCTGCTGCAATAAGGGAACATGCCCAGACCCTGCGGCCATTGACAGAATCAACTGCCACACCCACTCCAATCCCCAGACCAGCCTCTGAAAAGGCCCAAGCCAGGCCCTCCACATTACCCGCCTACCCACCCCCCCGCCCCCCCCCCCGCTCCAATCAAGAAGTGCGCATTAGCCGAGATGCTTGGGAGAATAAGCTTGGTACCAACCCGAGAAATGCTGCGCCACCGCCTGCGGGCAGGGGTGGATTCAACAAGACCAAGCGCAGCGGGCGGTCTTAGATTAAAGAGGAGAGATGGGTGCAGTCTTTCTTTGCTGCTGCTGTTGTTATTATTATTGTTACTGTTGTAACTGTTCTGAAATTAAAAGTTTTTTGTAACTTAGGTAAATTTACAAGTTTAAAAGTTTGTAAGTGGTCTTAGAGTTTGTAAGTGAAAGTTTGTAAGAGATCTTAATATTTTACATTATAACTGAATCACTTCCATAATTTTTCCATTATTAACACAACTTTTTGAAGTAAAGAGGAATCATTTCCATGATTTGTTCCATTAACACAACACAACTTTATGGAACAGGTCCAAACAGTAAACATGGTCCATTTGGAATAGTTGCCGCTGACCTTCAGGCAGCAAAGCGTTCACGGATGAGCTGCTGGCGCAAGGCTCAAGCAATCGTTAAAGGGGCACAACGGCCTGCCCTCCTCCGCCGTCGTAATTTGGGTTCAGGTAATTGCATGGGTTCCTTGTTCTCCTCCTCCTCCAAGTCATCTGCATCTTCCTCATCATCATCAGCCACTCTCACCTCAGGTGGGTCTTCTACTACCAGCTGCTGCTGCTTCATGATGGCTAAGCTATACAGCATGCAGCACACAATAGTGGACTGACCGACAATGTTAGGAGTATTGCAAGTAGCCTCTGGAATGGTCCAGGCATCGGAAACGCTGTTTCAAGATGCCAATGTTCCTCTCTATTATGTTGTGCGTCGCAATGTGCAACATATATTCCTGGTCAGCTTTCGTCCAGGTTATGTGTAGGGGTGTCATGAGCCAGGTGGTGAGGCCGTACTCTTTGTTTCCAACTCTTAGTAGCTAACTCTGCCCTTCTGGCAACTGCTGAAACATGGCAGATATAGCGCTCTCGCGTAGGATGAACGCATCATGGGTGCTCCCAGAGTATCTTGCATTAACTGACATGTCGTCACACAAGAGTTGCACATTAATGTAGTGGAAGCCTTTTCTGTTCCTGCACATCTTGGAATCCTCCAAAGGTGCTCACAAGGTGATGTGGATACAATCAATGCAGCCCTGTAACTTTCGGAAGCCAGCAATCCTGAAGAAGCCCACAGCCCTTTCACGCATTGCCTGGGTGGTCATGGGGAACTTTATGTAGTCAATCCTCTGGGCATATAGTGCAGCAGTCACCTGCTGAATGCAGATGTTGTGTTACATGTTGAGAAATGGAGCACACATCCTCAGTTGTGGCCTGAAACGATCGAAATACATAGAATGAAAGTGCAGCTGTAAGCGTCACTTCAACTGACAAAGCAGTCCTCCTGGCACTTCTAGGTTGTAGGTCTGCTTTTATTAACTCACAGATCTCAGTTACAACTTCTTTGCGGAAACACAGCATTCTGACACAGTCTGCATCACTCGGGTGCAGGTACGAACGTCTGTCTCGATATACCCTGTCATGTATTCACCTATCATTGTAACCCATGTATAAGCTGACCAAAGTTGTACACCTTGAGAACATTGACCACAAGAGGATGAACTTGTGGGAGACACTCCTAACCTGGACTTTCAGGTATAAAAGGGGAAGCTCCACCCACCTTCATCACTTGAGGTCTTGGTAATAAAGGTAACTGGTCACAGAGTGACCTTCTCTCGAGTATGGGCCTCGAGTGTATTTATACTATATAGTAAGGACATATCATTGGTGACGAGAAACTGGGATTTTAAACCACGCGAGCATGGCCACGAGCAGCACAGAAGAGAGGTACTGTGTTGGTGATGATTGGGATGACTTTATTGAGAGACGACAGCAAAGTTTTGTCACTAAGGAATGGTTGGGACAGTATTTGGCCGACAAACACAGGGCTCATCTCCTGACGGTTTGTGGATCCAGAACGTACTCCCTGATGAAGGACCTTCTAGCGCCAGAGAGGCCAGGGGACAAGACATTCGAAGAGCTCAGTAAGTTGATCGGGGAACACCTTAAGCCGGCGAGCAGCATGCACATGGCAAGACACCGGTTTTACATGCACCAGCGGCGAGAAGGGCAAAGCGTTCCAGACTTCGTGGCAGATCTCCGGCGACTGGCGAGCCTATGTAAGTTCACAGATGCATGCAGAGCGGAGATGCTGCGAGACTTTTTTATTGAGGGCATCGGGTACGCTGGGGTTTTCAGGAAACTGATTGAGACCAAAGACTTGACCTTGAAAGCGGCGGCTCTGATAGCCCAGACATTTATCTCAGAGGAGGAAGAGACCAGAATGATGTATGACACGAATCTTGGCTCAACTGCGGCAAATGACCAGGGAGTCAACATTGTTAATGCGGCACACAGTTCTCTAGGCAGACAAGGGCAATTGGACATGCCCCAGCATGTAGTCGAACCCAAAGGGGGAATTCAACAGAGACAATGGCTAGCTGAATGGTGATTCATGCCATCGCAAGGGACAATGCGGCCAGTAATGAGGCCATCAACACCTGTTAATGGTGCGCTTAAGGACAGTTACAGAGACAGTCAGAGACGATCGACTGGTAATGGACCTTTTGTTTCCAACAACGGGGCCTCCAGCTCATGCTGGAGATGTGGAGGCAAACACCCAACCAGAGCTTGCAGGTATCAGCAATATACCTGCAGAAACTGCAACGTCAGCGGTCACTTGGTGCGTATGTGCAGGAAGCCTGCAGCCAGGTTGATGTACGGGGAGGACGGGCCCAATGTAAGCCCTACGAGGCCAAATGAATACTGGAGGAAATCGCTGGAAGCTGAAGTTCAGCGAGTTCATGTGGAGCACATATACAGTTCATAAACCAGGACTCCACCAATAATGATGAAAGTGCTCCTCAATGGCATCACAGTATTAATGGAGCTAGATACGGGGGCCAGCCAGTCCCTGATGAGTATCAAACAGTTCGAAAGGTTGTGGGTGTCCAGGGCCAGGAGGCCAACATTATTGTCGATTGACGCACAGCTATGGACATATTCAAAGGAGATCATTCCGATGCTAGGAAGTGCCACGGTAGTTGTGACCCACAAAGATTCGGAGAACAGTTTGCCACTCTGGATTGTCCCGGAGGATGGTCCCGCACTACTGGGGAGGAGTTGGCTTGCTGTCATGAACTGGAAATGTGGCGATATCAATGCAATTTCTGTCCAGGTATCATGCTCACAGGTCCTGGACAAATTTGACTCATTTTTTCAACCCGGCATCGGCACTTTCATGGGGGCCAAGGTAGTGATTCACATAAACCTGGACAACAGACAGTTACACCACAAGGCCAGAGCGGTGCCGTACGTGATGCGGGAAAAGATAGAATGCGAATTGGACCGCCTGCTGAGGGAAGGCATCATCTCGCCAGTTGAATTCAGTGACTGGGCGAGCCCGATCGTGCCGGTGCTCAAGGCGGATGGGTCAGTCAGAATATGTGGCGATTGCAAGGCCACCATCAATCGGGTGTCACTCCAAGACCAGTAACCGCTACCGAGAGCGGAGGACCTCTTTGTGACGCTATCCGCTGGCAAACTTTTTTCAAAATTCAACCTGACCTCAGCTTACATGACCCAGGAGCTGGTGAGTGAGTCGAAGAAGCTGACCACCATCACAACATACAAGGGGTTGTTTGAGTATAACGGATGTTCGTTCAGGATTAGTTCGGCCGCGCGATCTTTCAGCGAAATATGGAAAGCCTCCTCAAGTCGATTCCAGGGACGGTGGTTTTTCAAGACGACATCCTCATCATGGGTCGCAATACTGAAGAACACCTCCACAACCTGGAGGAGGTGCTACGCAGACTGGACCATGTAGGGCTGCGACTGAAAAAGGCAAAGTGCGTCTTCTTAGCTCCAGAGGCAGAATTCCTGGGGAGGAGGGTATCAGCAGATGGGATCAGACCCACTGCGTCCAAAACGGAAGCAACCCAGAGAGCACCCAGACCCCATAACACAACAGAGCTGCATTCATTCCTGGGGCTCCTGAACTATTTTGGTAACTTTCTTCCCAAATTGAGCACGCTGTTCGAGCCGCTACACGTGCTCCTATGCAAAGGTCGCGATTAGGCCTGGGGGGACAGCCAGGAAAGGGCTTTTGATAGAGCACGCAACTTGTTGTGCTCCAACAAACTGTTAACGTTATATGACCCGTGTAAGAAACTTGTTCTAACGTGCGATGTGTCATCCTATGGGGGGTCGGGTGTGTGTTGCAGCATGTGAATGCCAATGGTCAGTTACAGCCGCTAACTTATGCCTCCAGAAGTCTGTGCCAGGCAGAAAGGGGCTGCGGGATGGTAGAAAAGGAAGCGCTAGCATGTGTATATGCAGTAAAAAAAAATGCAGCAGTACCTGTTTGGCAGGCAATTTGAGCTGGAGACAGATCACAAACCCTTAACGTCCCTTTTGGCCGACAAAAAGGACATAAATGCGAATGCATCGGCCCGCATACAGAGGTGAGCACTTACGTTATGACTACACAATTCGGCACAGACCGGGCACTGAAAACTGCGTCGATGCACTCAGCAGGCTCCCACTAGCCACAACTGAGGGGGAAACTGAGCATGATGCTGAGATGGTCATGGCTGTTGAAGCTTTCGAAAGCGAAGGCTGACCTGTGACAGCCCGTCAGTTTAAAGTCTGGACAAATAAAGACCCGCTACTGTCTTTACTTAAGAAATGTGTCCTGAATTGGGTCTGGGCAGCAACGTACAGGGCATGCCCTGAGGAATTTAAACTGTTTCATAGGCGCAAGGATGAACTCTTGATTCAGGCCGATTGCCTACTGTGGGGAAACCGAGTAGTCATGCCCCAGAGGGGCAGTGAGGTGTTTATCAGAGAACTTCACAATGAGCACCCGGGCATTGTCATGATGAAGGCAATTGCCAGGTCACACATTTGGTGGCCAGGGATAGATGCAGACCTGGAATTTTGTGTTCGCAGGTGCAACACGTGCTCAGCTGGGCAACGCACCCAGGGAAGCCCCCCTTAGCCCCTGGTCCTGGCCCGCCAAGCCATGGTCATGCATCCATGTGGGCTACGCAGGTCCATTCATGGGAAAAATTTTTTTGATTGCGGTAGATGCCTACTCCAAATGGATCGAGTGTGCCATTTTAAATTCAAGCACATCCTCTGCCATGATAGAAAGTCCACGGGCAACGTTCGCCGCCCATGGTCTACCGGATGTCTTGGTCAGCGACAATGGCCCGTGCTTCACAAGCACTGAATTCCAGGACTTCATGGCAGGCAATGGAATCAACCATGTCAGAATAGCACCGTTCAAGCCGGCCTCAAATGGCCAGGCGGAACAAGCAGTGCAGATAATCAAACAGGGGATGCACAGAATCCAAGGGGATTCCCTACAAAGCCGCTTATCACGCCTCCTGTTGGCCAATAGATCCCGACCACACTCGCTCACAGGGGTTCCACCCACAGAGCTGCTAATGAACAGGATGCTCAAAACCAGGTTATCCCTTATACACCCTACTCTGAAAGGAATGTGAGGACGTGATGTATTGATGTCAATGACCCTGTTTTTGTCCTTAATTACGCTGTAGGGCCCAAATGGCTTGCAGGCACTGATTGCCAAAGAGGGGAATAGGGTTTTGGTAGTTAAACTTACCAATGGACAAATCTGCTACAAACACGTGGATCAAACTAAAAGGAGGTTCAGCAACCCCATAGAAGCAGCAGAGGAAGAACACGACATAGAGTTTACTCCACCACAGGTGACTGAACACCGAAACCAAGTGAAGGAGAGCCCAGTCACTGTGGGCAGTCCGGACAAGCCTGAGGCACCGCAAACAGCAGACACTCAGGCCAGCGCCCAACAACCGGAGCCCCAACTCAGGCGCTCTACAAGGGAGCGTAAACCACCAGAGAGACTTAACCTGTGATCTCAATAAGACTTTGAGGGGGACGTGATGTCATGTATTCAACTATCATTGTAACCCATGTATAAGCTGACCTAAGTTGTACACCTTGAAAACATTGACCACAAGGGGGCGAACTTGTGGGAGACACTCCTAACCTGGACTTTCAGGTATAAAAGGGGAAGCTCCACCCACCTTCATCACTTGAGGTCTTGGTAATAAAGGTAACTGGTCACAGAGTGACCTTGTCTCGAGTATGGGCCTCGTGTGCATTTATACTGTATAGTAAGGACATATCATACCCAATGTGGGTAAGGCTTCCTGCCAGTTAAAGGTAACTATCCAGCTCTGAGATTCCTCATGCGATGACATCGAATCAATTGTCTGTTCCGTAGCACCATCATGCAAAAGGCTTGCACGAGGTAAGGCATTGTCAGTATTGCCCTCATGATTAAATTGTACCTTTGCAAAAAGCTCAAAACGGCAGGCAGGACAAGGTTCTTTGTTCTTTCTCTCCCCAAGGTCAATGCCCTATACGGACCACACCCAGGTTTGAGCATGCGCAACGATCGGGAACCCCCTGGGGCTTCATTTGATGCATAGTGTCATATTATAAGGCTTTTCATGCTTTCAGTTCGCCTTCCACACCACCTCTTCCCCCACCAATCCCCCCTCCGCCCCCCCCCGCCCTGCCCACCAGCTTCATTTGATGCATAGTGGCATAGTGTAAGGCTTCTCATGCCTTCAGTTCGCCTTCCACATCCCCCACCACCCCCCAGGCTTCTATTGAGCCCCCAGCCCCTGTGTCCAGGCGAGGGACCAATTCTGCCGGCCGACGCTCTGACCCTCGAGCCCGGTTTGGAGATGTTCGGTGATGGCGTGGCATTTTGAAAAAAAAATCCAAATTTAATGAATTGCATTACTATTCCATTTTCTACATTTTAAATTTAAAGAAATTAAGCTTCATGATGCATATTTATTGTGTTCTTGACTCTCTTCAAAACTTCGCCTAAAAACAATGGAAAGTAGGATCCTGAACTTAAGGAAAGGTAACTTCGATGGTATGAGGCGCGAATTGGCTAGAATAGACCGGCCAAGGATACTTAAAGGGTTGATGGTGGATAAGCAATGGCAAACATTTAAAGATCACATGGATGAACTTCAGCAATTGTACATCCCTGTGTAGAGTAAAAATAAAATGGGGAAGGTGGCTCAACCGTGGCTAACAAGAGAATTTAAGGATAGTGTTAAAACCAAGGAAGAGGCATATAAATTGGCTAGAAAAAGTAACAAACCTGAGGACTGGGAGAAAATTAGAATTCAACAGAGGAGGACTAAGGGTTTAATTAAGAGGAGGAAAATAGAGTACGAGAGGAAACTTGCAGGGAACATAAAAATTGACTGTAAAAGCTTCTATAAATATGTGAAGAGAAAAAGATTAGTAAAGACAAATGTAGGTCCCTTGCAGTCGGATTCAGATGAATTTATAATGGGGAACAAAGAAATGGCAGACCAATTGAACAAATAATTTGGTTCTGTCTTCACGAAGGAAGACACGACTAACCTTCTAATGTACTGGGGGACAGTGGGTCTAGTGAGAAGGAGGAACTGAGGGATATCCTTATTAGGCGGTAAATTGTGTTTGGGAAATTGATGGGCTTGAAGGCTGATAAATCCCCGGGGCCTGATAGTCTGCATCCCAGAGTACTTAAGGAAGTGGCCCTAGAAATAGTGGATGTATTGGTGATCATTTTCCAACAGTCTTATCGACTCTGGATCAGTTCCTATGGACTGGAGGGTAACTAATGCAACACCACTTTTTAAAAAAGAAGGGAGAGAGAAAATGGGTAATTATAGACCGGTTAGCCTGACATCAGTAGTGGGGAAAATGTTGGAATCAATCATTAAGGATGAAATAGCAGTGCATTTGGAAAGCAGTGACAGGATCGGTCCAAATCAGCATGGATTTATGAAGGGGAAATCATGCTTGACGAATCTTCTGGAATTTTTTGAGGATGTAACTAGCAGAGTGGACAAGGGAGAACCAGTGGATGTGGTGTATTTGGACTATCAAAAGGCTTTTGACAAAGTCCCGCACAAGAGATTGGTGTGCAAAGTCAAAGCGCATGGTATTGGGGGTAATATACTGACGTGGATAGAGAACTGGTTGGCAGACAGGAAGCAGAGAACCGGGATAAACAGGGCCTTTTCAGAATGGCAGGGAGTGACTAGTGGAGTGCCGCAGAGCTCAGTGCTGGGACCCCAGCTCTTTACAATATACATTAACGATTTGGATGAAGGAATTGAGTATAATATCTCCAAGTTTGCAGATGACACTAAACTGGGTGGTGGTGTGAGCTGTGAGGAGGACGCTAAGAGGCTGCAGGGTGACTTGGACAGGTTAGGTGAGTGGGCAAATGCATGGCAGATGTAGTATAATGTGGATAAATGTGAGGTTATCCATTTTGGGGGCAAAAACACAAAGGCAGAATATTATCTGAATGGCGGCAGATTAGGAAAAGGGGAGGTGCAATGAGACCTGGGTGTCATGGTTCATCAGTCATTGAAGGTTGGCATGCAGGTACAGGCAGTGAAGAAGCCAAATGGTATGTTGGCCTTCATAGATTGGAGATTTGAGTATAGGAGCTGGGAGGTCTTACTGTAGTTGTACAGGGCCTTTGTGAGGCCTCACCTGCAATATTGTGTTAGTTTTGGTCCCCTAATCTGAGGAAGGACGTTCTTGCTATTGAGGGAGTGCAGCGAAGGTTCACCAGATTAATTCCAGGGACGGCTGGACTGTCATATGAGGAGAGACTGGATCAACTGGGCCTTTATTCACTGGAGTTTAGAAGGATGAGAGGGGATCTCATAGAAACGTATAAGATTCTGACGGGATTGGACAGGTTAGATGCGGGAAGAATGTTCCCGATGTTGGGGAGGTCCAGAACCAGGGGACATAGTCTTACGATAAGGGTAGGCCATTTATGACTGAGATGAGGAGAAACTTCTTCACTCAGAGAGTTGTTAACCTATGGAATTCGCTGCCGCAGTGAGTTGTTGATGCCAGTTCATTGGATATATTCAAGAGAGAGTTAGATATGGCCCTTACGGTTAAGGGGATCAAGGGGTATGGAGAGAAAGCAGGAAAGGGGTACTGAGGGAATGATCAGCCATGATCTTATTGAATGGCGGTGCAGGCCCGAAGGGCTGAATGGCCTACTGCTGCACCTATTTTCTATGTTTCTATGTCTTTCTGTGCCAATTTTTTTGATGTGCGCTGGGGTTTTTTTAAGTGACCAGAAGGTTTTTCAGGACTGGTCACATATCCTGCCATAGGAGAAATGTAAGTTGACCAAACTTGCATAATTGTGAAAAACTGGCGCAGACATCAGGGTACGCCCCCATGGCGCAAAAAAAAAAACCTAACCTTAAAAAATCATAACTAACTGAGTTACACTGGTGCACAATCTTTGGGGAAACTTGGATTTTTAAATTTAAGCCAAAAAAAGCGGCATGCGCCAAAAAAAGGTACAAATCACTGGGGATAATTGAGCCCTATATAGATAGAGAAGTATATAGATTGTCTATCTTCATTTTAATTTGAAACCTGACAAAAAGTTGAACTTTGAGAGCAAACAAAGGGAGACAGGTAGGACAGGAAGATAGCAGAAAACAGCGTGAGAGTGGGGACCTCTGGCCTCTTTCCATCCACCCTTGCAGAAAGTCATTGGGAATGAGGGGTGTGTACATGGAAGGTTAAGTGTGAGGTTAATACCTGGGCAATTTTCCACTTTATTGGATAGATATCAGTGTTGTAGCTGTACTGGAATAGCTTGGCTGGAGACATATGACATATGACAAACTTGTAATCTAATGGCAAGCGAACTAGCCACAAGGCATGATTACATCAAGATTTTTAATGTATGCCAGCTATTAATTGAGCACACAGGATTGTCAAATGCATTTATTTTCACCAAATAGCACTATTGCCTCTATAGACAACCAAATGCATTTTTGACTACCACACATGCACTGATTCACAATCCATTCACACTATGATTTTCGGCTCTTTTGTGCCTCTGTTTGCGCCCCGCTAGGGCGGTAAATGCTGTTTCTGGGTGTAATGCCAGGCGTCTAGTATTTACCGCTTGGCCGGTAGATTCGGCTACTGTTTAGCGCTGGCGCAAAAACTTACCGCCTCGCCGTCCATTTTTACTGTGATGATGAAGTCAATCGTTGCGCTAGCACCCCAGATGGAACCTTCAGCCTTAATGCCTCATTTAACGCCCGTCCCAGGAAGCGCCTGAAAAAAACAGGCAGTCCTAGAGTGCAGCAGGCACAATTGAAGGCATATTTAAACGGAGGCTGGAGGATCAGACATCGCAGTTGTCAGTGACTGCTACGGTTGCGCACAGCACGCTGTGTGAGGCTCCGAATTTCAAATGGCACTTTTATGTGCCATGACAGTTTCAGTGCTGTGACAAGGTCAGTGAGAGAGTTGAATGGGAGCAATATTAGTTCACCAGCTGGTTGCTATTGACAGGCGCTTCAAGCTAGGAGAAGGATTCTTGTCCATGTCGGGCCACGGATTAGAAGAGGTCACAGACGTCTGGGGAGGAAGCGTTACCCGCCCCTCCCCCATGGGCTTACAGGAACCATCTCTCATACCTCCAGCTCTCTGAGGCGCAGTGCATTAGAAAGCTGCACTTCTGAAAGGAAGTGCTGACAGAGATATGCCAGCTTCTACACGCAGACCTACAGCCCACCAGCGCCAACAGGACTGTGCTGCCCGTCGAAGTGAAGATTGGCCTTATATCCCTCTGAGACCTTCCAGGCAGCAGCAGGGGACATATGCAGCATCTCTCAACACGCTGCACATAGCTGCATTCACCAGGTTACAAGGGCTCTGTACACCCGCAGAATGAACTTCATAAAGTTCCCAATGAGTCGGGACAGCCAGAATGAGAGGGTTTTAAGATTTGGAAGAATTGCAGGTTTCCTGAAGGTTCAAGGAGCCAACGCCTGCACATACGTTGTAATGCAAGCACCATTAAACAACGCAGAGGTATTCAGAAACCAGAAGAGATACCATTCCCTAAACGTCCAGCTGGTGTGCGACCACACGCAGCACTTCCTCATAGTGAATGTCCGCTATCCAGGGAGTGCACATGATGCTTTCATCTTGTGAGCAGTTTCTCACGAATGTTTCAGCGACAAAGGCAAGAGCAGGGCTGGCTGATCGGTGACAAAGGTTATGGCCTAGCCACTGGGCTCATGACACGCCTCCGCAACCCCACCACAGAAGCCGTGCAGCGCTACACTTAGAGCCATGCAGCCACCTACAACATCATTGAACAGACAATTGGCGTGTTCACGCATCGCTTCCGATGCCTGGACCGCTCTGGAGGCAGCCTTCAATGCTCCCCTCAACAGGTCTCTGAATTCATTGTAGTGTGCTGCATGCTGCACAATTTAGCCATCATGAGGGGCCAGGCATTCCCAGTGCGGATTGCAGGCCCACCTCAGGCGAGGGAGGACAATGAAGACGAGCCTGGTGCGGAACCGATTGCAGAGCCACCACATCAATGGGGAGGCAGTGTGGAGATGCTGCCGCAGCAAGAACCATACGTCTCCAGCTCATAATTGACTGGTTTGCTTGAATGGAAAGGTGGGGATGCAGAGAAGAACTGATACTCTGTACCACCATAAAGGCTCATCTACACTGAATTCTGGAATGAGACACATGACACAAATGGCAATGGTCAAATTAACATTTTTATAAAAATTAATAAAGAAACAATGCCCCCCCACAACAGCCCCAAACGATACAATGATCAAACAAAAACAAACTAAACAATAAACTGCGTTCAGCAGCAAGTCATTCCAAAAGAAGTAAATTGTTAAGAGACAGCTGTTTACATGTCTACTCATTGTACATCTATGCGTTAGCACAAGCTTGTGCCACACTTTAATGGCTCTTTCACAGATGTTCCCCTCTCTCCTTCCCAGCATCCCCCCCTGCCCCCCGCCACGCCTGCTCAATGAGACCTCAGTGCCTACAGCAAGGCTGCTAGAGGGCTGCTGTGTGGTGCGTGGGGGGGGGGCGGTACAGACAATGCAGACGGCGTATCAGGATGCCCTGGACCAGCTCTTGGCCTGGAAGCTTGACTGCGGACTGCTGCGCCTCACCATCGGTGGATGGAGTCACTGGTGTGTACCGTGTATGGTGCATTGTTGGAGAGTCAGTGGTGGGAGTCGGAATTCTGTCATCCTGAGGAAGGACAGCATCTTCCATTTCCTGGGAGCCACTGACATTCCAACGGGGTTGGACCTCAGCATCCGGAGCATGATGTGTCTCCACCACTTGCTGGTCTGCTTCAGCACTGTCCCTTCCCCTTTGGACAGTGGGAATGCAGAGAGGATGGCAGCAGTCATTGACTGCATCACATCAACAAGCTGCAGCGGAGCTTGTGCCTGCGATGCGCTCAAGGCTGCGACATGATCAAGAGCATGTGCCACGCACTCTGGAACTTCACTGTTGCTGCTGGAGGCCACCAGCCTTTGTGTGTGCAATGATGGCCTCTCTGAAATCCTGAGTCGCACCGACAATGCGTGACGCTGCCTCCGCAACAGTCGCAGAAAGCTTTTCGATGCTCTCTGGGATCCGTCCCAATGCATCCATGAGCTTATGGTGCATGCCTGTGTTGTCCCTGGACATTTACACCAAGTCCAGTTCCATGTGAGCCTTTCGTTGAGCAGTCCTACTTTGCCGACTCTCCTTCTGGATAGCTGGTCTGCGAGATTCCCCTCTTGCACTCCGTTGCTTTAGGCGACTGGAGACAGGAGCCTCTGAAGACTCAAACCCAGGAAAATTTACATTGTCCCCAGATGTCGTGTCTTGAGTCGGGGCAACTGGTGGGCTCTGCAGCCTCGTCATCACCGCCATGGCCAGATGTCGATGCATCACGGGAAGGCTGGTGCAATTGTGGCTGTTCTTCTGCAAGCACAAAAAATCATACGTGTGGTTAGCAGCAGGGGAGGGGGCAGAGTGATAAGAGGAAGGTGGCATTGTACATGTTCATTTGAAGACCTGGCGCCACTTCCTTATACGTATCAATGCAGTCTCTTCAGTTGCGCAATCCATTTACAAACTCTCACTATCCGAAGGGGGCTCAGCATCACCCCTGGCAACTGTCTAAGCTGTGCTCCTATAAGTGCCGACACCCATTCCTCAGCATCAGTGAGTGACAGAATTTGTGGTGGACCCCGCCCTGTGCGCAGCTGCTCCCTCCTGTTATGAGAGTGCTTCGACTGCAAAGACAAAAATAGTCGGGGTTCAGAAGGGTTCCTTTCCCGTTATGCCACGTATGCCTAACATACAGGTGAGACAGTGTGGATGTTCTAATGACTCCACTTCAATCTGTGTGAATGTTGCATGAGCTTTGTGAGTGATTTTTAGGAGGTGAGAGGGATGTAACATAGAGGCTGCAGGTGATCTTTATGAAACCCATAGCAGCAGCGGGAGTGTATTGCGAGGAAGGTTCTCAATGATTAAGGACCAGGTTTATGTGATCATTAGGAGGCAATGGGTAGAGAAGTCATCCTTCATCTTTCTTATGCATTGTGAAACCCACCCCACAGACTGCAAGACTTTTGGGAGGGACTATATGCATGAAAAACTTCACAAAGTAACTGAGATTCGTGATGGAAGGATGGGAGGCATACATAAATGTGAATGATACTCACCCTGATGACTTGGTAAGGTCATTGAACTAATTCCGACATTGTGTCCCAGTTCTGGGCAGTGTCTGCTGCAGAGATCTCCTGGGAAATCTCCTTCCACAGCTATTTAAAGATTGGTGGCAGTGGTCTGGCTCCCTCCGCAAGGTGGAGTGAGAACCATCTCCTCTCGACAGAGTGCACTAATCCCTCTGTAGCCTCATTTGAGAAGCGCCTGACACCCTGCCTTCCCTCCTGCTCCTCCATCTCTGCAGAAGTGGCTGAAATGGGGCCGTTCATATGTGCATGCGCGCAAGAAGCTGATGCACCCTATATTAGCATTTGCGCCTAGGAAAACAAAACTGTGCATGCACAAAATGGCCGCCTCCTTTACCGTCGCGAGTTTCGGCTCGGGCACACAAAATACGTTGTGCAACGTCTGAGTTAACATCAACGCTCCTCCATCTTAAATTTTAGACAAATCTTGCAGTCGAGGGTGCAAACTATTTTACCGCCCTGCCGCTATTAACGGCATGAAATTGCAAAAGCCCAATATCCAACCCAATGGCCCTGAAATTCCGGTTGGCAGCTTCTTTCGGCCGAACGCCTCCGACCGAAGAAATTTTACGAAATTACCTGGTGATCCCGGAGGCTTCTGGGATTCTGGTGAGGAGGCCTTCTCTTTCTGCGCTGCGGAATGTGCTCCCGTCCTCCAGGTTCCAACGCAGACGGGGCAATCAGGTACAGTATTCTCATTAATAGCAATGAGAACTCCGTATCTACGAATTCTCATTGCTATTAATGAGAAACAAAAACCCAAACCCACTAAACACCATACTAAAAAATAAAAAACACACCTCACATAATTAAAATTAATTGAAATGAAAGTTAATAAATGTCTCAGGAAAAAAATATATATTTTTCCAATTTTTAAAAATGTTTTGTAATTAGGGTTTAAAATAGATTTACCTTAGTGGACAGGGTTTTTAAACAGAAAAATGTGGTTTTAAATTTTATTTTTATATGTTTTTCATATGTTTTAAAACTCTTATGCTGGTAAAAGTAGGCTATGCGCCTGCTTTTACCAGGCGCAAGAGTTTTAAGGACATTTGCTGGGCAAGAGATGGGCAAATACCGCAGTCTTGCCTATGCGACTGCCCTTGCTGCTGAGATGCATGCGATCTGTCAAGCCAGAGCTTGACAGATCGGGAAAGCTGGTTTTTGGCGCATGCGCATTGCGCGCCGAAAACCGGCTTTTGCGATGCCTTCCTGGATCCGTACACACTCCGTACAAATCCAGGGAGGTCGGAATTTCAGGGCCAATTATTTAAAGAAACGAGAAACAGCATTACAATGAGTTTTTTAAAATGAGTTTTGTTGCATTTTCAACAAACAGTGGTTTGGGTGGACCATTTTGGAAATTAAACTAAGCTGAGTATTGAATGTACAATTTTATTAGATGCATTCTTGATTTAGAGAAATGGATAACCTGAAGTGCTGGCACCACCTGTGAGAAGCACCTGGACCTTGATTGTGTACATTGGGAAAGCACATTCTGTAGCAATAGCAGAAACATGAAACCACATAAAGGTTTAAATGGGATTAATTTGAAAAAATTAGTAATTTCAAGTGAAACGCAACACTGTTCAGTATGTTGACTTCATTCATCACCAGTATAATTTGTTCAGCAGTTTAATTTTGTGAGAAGTATTTTCCTCTATCCTGTTTTGAATGTCATATTTGTTTTATTACATAGAGATTTTAGGTTGTCATACATCATTATCTTTCAGAACTGCTGTTCCTTTTATTGTAATGAACCAGTAATACCGCAAATCTTATGTCAGTAGGAAATTTCACATTACACCTATTGTACTTCGCCAGTTTAATGATGTTACCAAGAACATGGGAGTAGACAAAGCAACTTGCTAGCCTGAAAAAAACCACATGCATACTGTTGGCACAATTCCTTTTATTAGCTGGTCATCTACAACAACAACTTGCATTTCTTTAGCACCTTAACTTAGTAAAGTGTCCCACGTCGCCTCACAGGAGCGTTATCAAACAAAATTTGACACCGAACCACATAGGAGATATTAGGACAGGTGACCAAAAGCTTGGTCAAAGAGGTAGGTTTTAAGGAGAGTTTTAAAGGAGGAGAGGTAGCGAGGTGGAGAAGTTTAGGGAGGGAATTCTAGAGCTTAGAGCCTAGGCAGCTGAAGGTATGGCTGCCAATGGAGGAGTGATGAAAATTGGGGATCTGCAAGAGACCAGAATTTGAGAGGAACACCGACATCTCGGAGGGTTGCAGGGTTGTAGGAGGGGCAAGTCCATGGAGGGATTTGAAAATAAGGATGAGAATTTTAAAATTGAGATATTGCTGGACCAGGAGCCAATGTAAGTCTGCGAGCACAAGGATGATGGGTAAATGGAACTTAGTGCGAATTAGTATGCAGTTTTGGATGAGCTCAAGTTTACCATAGATGCAAGGTGGAAGGCCGGCCAGGAAATTGTTATATATGCAGACTATAGAAAAACTCCCTGTGTAGTCACTGTATAGTTGCATAAGATGGAGACTTGTTACCTGATGTACTATCAATAAGGTTTACACTGTGTATATACAATGCTGGCACCACTAGAGGGTGCAACTGGTGGAGACCAGGGTTTCCTGCCCCTGTGGCAGGGGCTGTCCACCAGAGGGCACTGCGGTGGGAGACCTGAGGGTCTCCTGCATAGGTGTGCAGGGCCCAGTATAAAAGGTTGGCCACCATACTTGTGCCTCACTCTGGAGTTACGAATAAAGGACCAAGGTCACTACAGTTTGAGTACAATACATTGCCTCGTGGGGTCATTCATGAGTGCATTACAGACATAACAGAAAGCATTGGAATAGTCGAGTCTGGAGGTAACAAAGGCATGGATGAGTGTTTCAGCAGAAGATGAGCTGAGGTAGGAGCGGAGACGGGTGATGTTACGGAGGTGGAAGTTGGCAGTCTTGGTGATGGAGAGGATATGGGTTCGGAAGCTGAGATCAGCGCCAAATAGGACACTAAGGCTGTGAATGGTCTGGGAGTTCAGCCTCAGATAGTTGTCGGAGTGGGATGGAGTTGATGGCTAGGGAATAGAGTTTGTGGCAGGGACCGAAGATGTTAGCTTTGGTCTTTCCAATATTTAATTGGAGGACATTTCTGCTCATTCAATATTGATGATATTTAATTGTATGTATGTAACAAATTGTATAGATGAAGGCCTGAAACATTTTTAACCTCCCTTACCCCTGCACTGAGGGCAGTAGTCCATAATAGGATATAGTTGGCAGACAGGAAGCAGAGAGTTGGGATAAACGGGTCCTTTTTCAGAATGGCAGCCAGTGACTAGTGGGGTGCCACAGGGCTCACTGCTGGGACCCCAGCTATTTACAATATACATTAATGATTTAGATGAAGGAATTGAGTGTAATATCTCCAAGTTTGCGGAAGACACTAAGCTGGGTGATGGTGTGAGCTGTGAGGAGGATGCTAAGAGGCTGCAGGGTGACTTGGACACATTAGATGAGTGGGCAAATGCATGGCAGATGCAGTATAATGTGGATAAATGTGAGGTTATCCACTTTGGTGGCAAAAACACAAAGGCAGAATATTACCTGAATGGCGGCAGATTAGGAAAAGGGGAGGTGCAATGAGACCTGGGTGTCATGGTACATCAGTCATTGAAAGTTGGCATGCAGGTACAGCAGGCGGTGAAGAAGGCAAATGGTATGGTATGGTATGTATAGCTAGGGGATTTGAGTATAGGAGCAGGGAGGTCTTACTGCAGTTGTACAGGGCCTTAGTGAGGCCTCACCTGGAATATTGTGTTCAGTTTTGGTCTCCTAATTTGAGGAAGGACGTTCTTGCTATTGAGGGAGTGCAGCGAAGGTTCACCAGACTGATTCCCGTGATGGCAGGACTGACATATGAGGAGAGACTGGATCGACTGGGCCTGTATTCACTGGAGTTTAGAAGGATGAGAGGGGATCTCATAGAAACATATAAAATTCTGATGGGACAGGACGGGTTAGATGCAGGAAGAATGTTCCTGATGTTGGGGAAGTCCAGAACCAGGGGACACAGTCTAAGGATAAGGGGTAAGCCATTTAGGACTGAGATGAGGAGAAACTTCTTCACTCAGTGAGTTGTTAACCTGTGGAATTCCCTACCGCAGAGAGTTGTTCATGCCAGTTCATTGGATATATTCAAGAGGGAGTTAGATATGGCCCTTATGGCTAAAGGAATCAAGGGGTATGGAGAGAAAGCAGGAAAGGGGTACTGAGGTGAATGATCAGCCATGATCTTATTGAATGGTGGTGCAGGCTCGAAGGGTGAATGGCCTACTCCTGCACCTATTTTCTATGTTTCCATGTGTCACAGAGGTCTACAATCCTTCAATACCTCGTCCAAGTATCTTCACATATGAGCCTACCTAGTGTTTGTTGGTTAGTTATTTGACCATAGGACCATCAGAACGAGTCAGTTCCATGTCACCCAATATCCACACATGGATACTTGCAGCAGGATTAAACCTAGGACCTTCATGAGCTCCTTGATTTTAATTCCCTAAATAAATGTATGTATGGTGTTACACTGAGACATATAGGGGTCGAAATTTGGTTGTTACTGCCAGCTGATACTGCCTGGTAGAGGCGGCAACAGGGCATAAACGGCTAGGCGCTGGCATTAGACGGTGGTGCCACCTGATGGGAACTTTATTCTGCTTTTTCAAGGGTGCAAAGAATTGCCGCCTTGCCGACTACCGCCATGCAAATCCTGACATCAGTACACGAGCAACATTTCCTTGATGCCGGATTCGCCAAATTCACTTTTACCGCCTTACTTACCAGCTGGCAGGGAACATGCCACAAAAAGTTGCCGTTCACAAGTGAAGCTAAAGATTCTAGGGTGGTATTTAAAGGGAGTTGTAGCTAGACCGCAGAGGTCATGGTCAGTGCTGCCTTCTCTCCTCGCTGAGTGCATAGGTTGGTGTGCTGCGACTACTCAGTTTCACAACTAGCATTTCGCAAACATTGCTGGCTTTTGGTCGGATCCATTGGCGACTAGCATATTGCGGCTACCTTCTGCAACTTAATGGGGGCAGTGATGGCTCACCATGTCATCCAGTGGCAAAGACTTCAAATGTGCCGGCTACAGAGACGGCTTCAAGCCATTGTGGGTCCAGGCCAGAGGAGAGACCCCAGACCTCGGGGCAGGAGGCCGTACAGACGCAGGGTTTACTCTTACCTTGATATGTCCGAGGAGCAGTGCATAAGAAGGCTGCGGTTCCGCAAGGAGGTGGTCACCCAGCTCTGCCACCTCCTGCAGACATACCTCGAAGCTGACATCAGCACCAGGACCGTGCTGTCAGTGGCACTGAAAGTGACAGTAGCCCTCAACTTCTATGCAACTGGCTCCTTCCAGTCCTCTGTAGGCGATATATGCAACATCTCACAGTTTGCAGTACATTGCTGCATTCGCCAGGTGACCGACGCTCTCTACATCCGACGAATGGATTACATAAAGTTCAGCATGTCCAGGGAGAACCAGGATGAGCGCCTCCGTGGCTTTGCCAGGATAGCGCACTTCCCCATGGTTCAGGGGGCCATTGTTTGTATGCCCCGCCTCACAATGGAGAGGTGTTTCACAATCGAAAGGGCTACCACTCCCTCAAAGTTTAGCTGGTCTGAGATCATAGGCAGATTATCCTAGCTGTCAATGTACACTATCCTGGCAGCTGCCACGATGCCTTCACCTGCGGGAGATCAGTGTGCCACGACTGTTCCAGCCACTGCATGAAGGGCGTGGCTGGTTCATCGGCGACAAAGGATATGGTCTCGCCACCTGGCTGATGACACCCATCTGCAATCCCATCACACCTGCTGAGCAGCGCTAAAACATCAGCCATATCACAACCAGGACCATTTTAGAGCAAACTATCAGGGTTCTGAAGCAGCGTTTCCACTGCCCTGACAGCTCTGGAGGGGCATTTCAGTACTTACCTGATAAAGTCTCCATCTTCACCGTTGTGTACTGCATGCTGCACATCATGGCCATCATGAGACGTCAGCCATTACCAGCAGGGATGGGTGATGCACCTCAAGTGGATGACAAGATGTTGAGGAAGACGAAGAGCTTCAGCTAAGGAAGAGGAAGCCTGACACTATTGCGGCTGCAAGGGCTGCTAGACAGAGACTCATCATGCATTGATTCTCGTGAATGATGCGAGATGTGCCCAATGGCCAGCCTATTCACCTGGTGATCTGCTAAAGACATCGCACCCCACCCTCCAAGCATCCGTATATATAAATGGCAAGACAAAAATGTGATAAATTAAAATAATTTTTATTCACAACAAAACCATAATGTGCTGTAAAGAAGCACAAAAGGACGCCATCATCCACAGCAAAGAATAATGGAAACAAGACTGCTTGAAAAATTCTCACTCACATCCAAGTGCAACTATTTACATGAGTTCATATTTGAGCAAGATTACCATCTCTAGCCACTATCACACACATCTTTAGTGGGTCTTTCTGAGTGCTTTCCCACCCCTTCCCTTCTCCACCCTCCGATGCCTACTCCTCAATGGGGTCTCAGTACTTGCAGCAAGGCTGGCAGAAGGTTGACACCACTGCCACACTTGATGGCCTAGCAGGATGTTCCCCACCAGCTTGGGACCTGGAAGGCCCGGCTGCGGACTGCATCACCTCAGCTTGGGTGACAGCATTCTGTGGTAGATGGGTTGCAGAGAACGGAAGGGGCAAAAGTGGAATGATGTCATCCTGAGAGAGGCCATCAGGTTCCAACAGGTCCAACATGCTGCTACTTCCCCAGGGCAGAGCCTCAGCATCTGGAGCAAACTGGGTGAGCACAGATTGCTTACGCGCTTCGGCAATGTTGGGTCCCCATTGAACTGATGGGCCCCTTACACAATGGCAGCGGTCAGTACGTGCATGGCATCAAGTTGACGCTGCATGAGCACATTGATGCACAGAGCTGATTGATGCCACCATGCACTGACGACATGACAGTATGCAGGCCTACCATAGCGTCAGCCTGGTGCTCAATGGCCACTGCCACGTCAGCCATAGCCCATGCTACCATGTCTGGGGCCCCATGATCACTTGTCGCATCCAACATCCATTGGCATCTACCAAGGATGGGTTCCACAAGCTGCTGAGAGGCATGTGCAATAGTTGAGGTGGACTCCTCCATCCTCACAGCTAATGTATCAAGACTCTTGGGCACCCTTGCCAGTGCACCTAGTAGATCGCTCTGCATCCGCAATGACTGTCTTGCGTATCCTCTAATTCGGGCTCATCATCAGAGTGCTACTGAGCATCACTCAGGCGTGCACTCACCCTCCTGGTTTCCCCTCCCCCGTTGCTGCTGGCCACTGGGTCCTGGAGCATCACCTACCTCCATCTTTCCGACCACGTCTTCTGCCAAAAAACTGCTGTCCCCGCTCTCTGAGGCCGCTGGATCCTCTGTCACATCCAAAGAGGTATCCTCTGTCTCTTCCTCCTCTCCACCATCACCCGCAGTCGAAGGCTGATGTGCAGGCCCCTGGCCGTCTGAGTCATCATCTTAAAGCACAAAGCCAGCGAAGATTGTTTACCTGCAGGGGAGGGGGCCAGGACTGGGAAATGCATTGGGAACTGCCAGTCTCATGGAAAGTGGTGAAGGATTGTGGTGTCAGAGCTAAGTGGCCTGCTAGAGGCTGCAAAAGAACTCAATATACCGTCACTGTCCGGAAGGGGATCGCCTGACCCACTGCCACCGCACCGACTTGTGCGCTCATCAAGGCCAAGACGCGTTCCTCCACCGCAGTTATGAGTAGAGCTTAGAGTCCCCTCCCCTGGTCCACATTTGCTCTCTTCTATTGTGTGCAAGCTTGGCCTACAAGATTAAAGAGGATGTCAGAGTTAGTACCCTTACGTCCGTCTGTCTGAAGTGCCTTACATAGTTCGGAACATGTTAGTGTATGAAAGTCTTTAAAGGGCGATGTAACTTCCATTAGCTGCGAGTAATTGTGGCAATGCTTGAATGAGGAGGCGAGGACCTAACAGTAATGGTAAGATAGATAGATTTTTAACCAATAAGGGAATTACGGGTTACGGGGAGCGGGCGGGTAAGTGGAGCTGAGTCCACGGCCAGATCAGCCATGATCTTATTGAATGGCGGAGCAGGCTCGAGGGGCTAGATGGCCTACTCCTGTTCCTAATTCTTATGTTCTTATGTGTCTTCCAGACGGATATGAAGACTGATGAGGTAACAACATGAGGGGTGGGTCTCCACAACGGAGTAGGTAGGTTAACAGCGCATGCAGGCCCTTAGAGTGGGTGAGGCTGCAAATGCGAACCTTGCATTTGGCCTCAACCACATAGAGCATGGGGTCAGACACATTCACATTGAGGAGAAACTGCACACTGAGCTCAAAGCATGGCATGCTCAGGTTAATTTAAAATATACTCACCAAATTAGCCTAACATCTGTTGTTGGGAAAATGCTGGAGTCCATTATTAAGGAAACAGTAGGAGGACCTTTGGAAAAGCATAATTCAATCAAACATAGTCAACATAGTTTTATGAAAGGGAAATCATGCTTGACAAATTTGCTGGAGTTCTTTGAAGATGTAACGAGCAGGTGGCTAAGGGGGAACCAGTGGATGTGGTCTATTTGGATTTCCAGAAGGCATTCAATAATGTGCCACGTAAAAGGTTACTGCACAAGATAAAAGTTCACAGGGTTGGGGGTAATGCATGGTATTGTGTTCCTAACACAGATGAGACTGCACACAGTGAGGTTAAAGTAACAGTGACCTCAGTCTTTATTAAGACACTCCAGAGTGAGGAACAGGCCTTAGGGGCCGGCTTATATACAGTGCTCCCAAGGGATGCTGGGATCCCTTGGGACTTCAGGGGATGTGCTCCCTGGTGGCGGAACATGGGAATGCATGCTTTACAGATACACAACACATGGATAGTGGATTGGCTAACTAACAGAAAACAGAGAGTCGGGATAAATGGGTCATTTTCTGGTTGGCAAACAGTGACTAGTGGGGTGCTACAGGGATCGGTGCTGGGGCCTCAACTATTTACAGTCTACATTAATGACTTGGATGAAGGGACCGAGTGTAATGTAGCCAAGTTTGCTGATGATACAAAGATGGGTGGGAGAGCAAATTGTGAGGAGGACAGAAGAAATCTGCAAAAGGATATAGACAGGCTGTGAGTGGGCAAACATTTGGCAGATGGAGTATGTGGAAAAATGTGAGGTTATCCACTTTGGCAGAAAAAATAGAAAAGCAAATTATAATTTAAATGGAGAAAAATTGCAAAGTGCTGCAGTATAGAGGGATCTGGGGGTCCTTGTGCATGAAACACAAAACATTAGTATGCAGGGTACAGTAAGTAATCAGGAAGGCAAATAGAATGTTGGCTTTCATTGCAAGGTGGATGGAGTATAAAAGCAGAGAAGTCCTGCTTCGATTTGATTTTCGGGTTTGATTTTGATAATTTCCCATCGATAAATAGCCTGCTGCCACTCACTGTCAAGACTCTCGTATGAAGAATGGCCATCTACGTGAGGTAACTTGCACTTACAAGACTGTATTTTAACAATTATATGGCTTTGGAAAGGAATGGAGAACCATTAGTGGAAAGCTTAGGTCTTCTTAGTCTGTTTGACTCAGTACCATACCACTCACAGTTCACTTGACCATGGAACTACCAGGGGAGCCTAGTGAATGTCTGTGTAAAGGCAGGAACATGAACGTTGCTGACTACTGTCACTTTAAGGGTGACTGACAGTACAGGAAAATTTGACACTGTTATTTTCACTCACTTAACAATTTCTAACATAATTTAGCCAAGAAATGTTTACTAAGTCTGAGAACCTTTGGCACTACTCTCATTCAGAGTCACGTACTTCATAGGGGCATTGTAAATTGGTATTTTCACCTCTTTTTGGGTTCATTTTTCTGTGTATCATCTTGTTGGTGAACAGTTGCTGCTACATGCAAGGCTCAAATGCAATACAAGACGCTCCTCAGAGAGCTTGAGAGGCATTCAATAAAACTTCAACCTGGGCAAAATGCTGCTTTTTGTTAATGCTGGAATTTGTCATTGCTAATTGCAGGTCTTTCTGGTTCCTTGCATTTTGCTTCCTTTTTAGTTTAATTGCTGCTTAGTCACTCTAATTACTTTTGTTGAGCTAGTGTTCTGAACTGGCAGCAGATACACCAATCTGCAATTTTACTGCCCCCGAAAGTTGTAATTATTAATGTTAAATCCACCCAGCTTCTGGAAACATAAGAACATTTGAGACCATAGTGCTGTGTTCTGCTATGAACTTTTTGCAGAACTTCATGCCGAATACAAAAGTAGCACAGCCAAGACTACCTTCAGACACACACCACAGGTAAATGATCTGATGTTGGAGTAGAATTTTTTTATTGATTCCAATATAACAGCTTGAACTGGCACAGCACACCAAAAACTAATGAGCAGTATAGCAATATGTGTGTTGCAGGTTGAAATCGGCCATGCACAATTTGACGCTCTGGCTTCTTCTAAAATTCAGAGTGTTCCTGTACATATGCATGTATGGTAAGTACCAACACTTTTACACTGACTGTGCACAAGTGCTTAACCTTAACTATTAGAATCCAAGTGGAATATGTGTTGCATGTTGAGAAATGGTGCACACATCCCTAGTTGTGGCCTGGAATGATCCAGATGCATAGAATGAAAGTGCAGCTGTAACCTTCACTTCAACTGACAAAGCAATCCTCCTGACGCTTCTAGGTTGCAAATCTACTTTTACTAACTCACAGAACTCGGTTACAACTTCTTGCAGAAACGCAGCTTTCTCACACAGTCTGCATCATTCAGGTGCAGTTATGAATGCCTGTCTCGATATACCCGTCATCCTAAGTGCTCTGAGGTTCCTCATGTGATGATGTTGAATCAATTGTCTCCTCCGCAGCACCATGATGCAGAAGGCTTGCACAAGGTATGGCATTGTCAATATTGCCCCCATTAATTAAATTGTAGCTTTGCAAGAAACTCAAAACAACAGGACAAAGGACTTAAAGCTTCTTTCCGCTCTCTCTCCCCAAGGTCGACGCCTTAATATGGACCACACCCTGGTCTGCGCATGCGCAATAGTCTTGCTTAGAACCGGAAGCTAGGCATTCAATGAAGACATTTGGGGCAATGAAGTCTAATGCAATTCTTTAATTTTTGATTTTTTTCAAAGTACCACCTCACCACCGATCGAACGTCTCCTCAAAGGTCGGCCGGCAGAATCGCTCCCTCACCCGGACACAGGAGCTCGACGTCCACCCCCCGGGCTTCTTTTAAAGCTGCTATATAGGCTAAGGGTTCTCATCTCTTCAGTTCAGCTGACACCCCCCCCCCCCCACTCTCCCCACACTCCCAGGCTTCTTTTGAAGCTCCTGTTTAATCTAAGGGTTTTCATCCCTTCAGTTCGGCTTCCACACCTCCGCACCGCCCCCGCCCCCCAAACGGGCTTCTTTTGAAGCCGAACCTCTGTGTCCGGGCGAGGGAGCGATTCTGCCGGCCAATGCTCTGACCCTCGAGCCCGGTGAGGAGATGTTCGGTGATGGCATGATACTTTGAAAAAAAACTAAAATTAAAGAATTGCGTTAGACTTCCATTTTCCCCCTTTTGAGTTTGAAAAAATTAAGCTTCATGATGCATATTCTTTGTCTTCTTAACTCCCTCCAAAACTTCACCTAAAAACAATGGCATTATTCTTCACTGATTTTTTGATGTGCGCTGGTTTTTCTTAAGTGCGCAGAAGGTTTTTTGGGAGTAGTCACATCCGCCGTCCTAGGAAAAATGTAAGTTGGCCAAACTTGCTTAAATGTGAAAAACTGGCGCAGACATCTGGTTATGCCCCCTATGACGCAAAAAAATCCTAACCAAAAAAATCGTAACTAACTGAGTTACGCTGGCGCAGAAACTTTGGGGAAACGTGGATATTTTAATTTACACCAAAAAAAGCGGCGCACGCCAAAAAAACAACGCAGATAACTGGGGAAAATTGAGCCCCGTGAAAGTAAGAGTAAACTTGCTAAGAATCACAAGGAAAGAACTAGTAAATAAGCAGTGAGAGATATGGGAAGTTAGCGAGCTAGAGCTTGCAAAATAATTTTAATGGGCTCAAAAGAGGAAGCATAAAACCGTATTGTTGTTAGAATGTGTGCCAAAGGAGAAAATGTTTACACAGATGTTGGAGTCATTGACCATTTCAAAAGCAAAAGTATACTTTATAGGAGGCTGCTCCAGTAAATAAAATAGAAATTGTGTTATATATTTAAGAATTTTGGGGCAATTTTTAACTTCCACTTGCTCGTTCCTTGCCTGAAAAATGAGCGACTGGCAAAGGAAAATTTCGTGGTCACCTTGGAAACACCTTTGATGCCCAAGATCTGCCTGAATCAATTTTCAGGCAGGCCTTTAATAAGGTGCTAAACATTCTTGTCCAGATCGGGTGGGAAGCTGTTTAAATATGCAAATGAAAATCATACACCGGTTGGAGGACCCCGATTGCCATTTTCATTGACAAATAGAGGGAGGGTAGACTTTGCCCACAAGGCTCAGTTGTACCAGGTGTTGAGCGATTTAACCAGCGGTCCTTAAAGGGACTGCTGGAGGCTGCTCCAAAACAGCCTGTGAAATTTTTGTGGGGCCTGGAAGAGCAGGATTGCGGCCCCACAAATCTACAGCGGCTCGCTGCCAGTCCACTCTCATTCTCCCAGGGATAAACACGGCCCCCCGCCCCTACCACCAATCACCACCCAACAGGCCTGACCTGCCAGCCACCTCCTGTGCAGAAGCCGGATGATTTTCCGCCTTCTAAAAGCAGGGAGCTGCAGCAGAGAATCCATTTGGTGCCTGCAGCTTGGTGGTTGAATTTAAATGCTACCCGAACCTGTATCAAGTATTCAAAGGAGGGCCCAAGCCGTCAATATGAATACAAGTGTTCTGTGGGTTTTGTTTGAATATATGTTTGATTTGCAACTCTATTTAAGTTTACAAAATACATATTTAAATTTCCTTTCGCCCAGTCAAAATGTGAACATTTTTGTCTGAATTCTCTTCCTGGTGGCTAGTTAGCTGTGGGGCAGAACTTCAACCTGACCATGTGTCTCCACTACTGACCTGCTGAAATTTACTCTTGGCGCAGTCATTTGGTCATGCAGCTGACAGGGTTACAACCACTGGAGAGTGTGCTGGTGCAGACTTTAAAAGAGTGCAGCCAGTCAAAGGGGGCCATTACTTTTTCAGCAGCGCGAAGCACAACTGCTCGGATGGCTAATGGAGCAGTAGACTTGGGGGAAGGAAGGTCAGCAGCAGCGAGGACTCCCAGATTCACAGTTACATCTACAGAGGTGTTGCTGGCTGAAGTCCGGATCAATAGAGTTTGCCTGTTTGGCACTGAGGGCAGGAAGCCCCAAAAGAGGGTGATTCAGGTTGTTTGGGGGGAAGTTTCAGAAGCAGTCAGTACAACTTCCACCACCCCAAGAACTGCTACACAATGCAGGAAGAGGGTCAATGACCTCTCATTGATGGCTAAGGTACGGCAGGCACTTGTTTGTTAATCCACATGCTGTAATGCTGCTAGAAGCTTTACTCACCTCATTACTGTTCAAATACCTGGGTGTCAGGAAAATTCACTTATGCAAAGCACCAGCTAAACTCACAATCACAGTCACAAAGGCTTCTGTTAGTCTTTAAGGATAGTTCATATAAAGGGACATTTCTCATTATACATGCATTCATATGGAGCAAAAGCAAATCTCCATGACACTCAAGTTCCTTTAATATTGTCTTCTCTCTCCATAAGCAAAAGGTGGTGCACAATCGCTGACAGAGAATTGTAATTGGGGGAAGGAACATCACTATTGAAAACTACTGAGGCCACGTGAGCATGAAGCTCTACAAATAATTGACAGACAGGATAGATAGCAGCTCAAAACTGGGCATCCATGAGGCACTGTGGGTCATCAGCAGTAGCAGAATTGTATCCCATCACAATCTGTAACCTGGCATATCCCTACCATTGCCATCAAGCCAGGGGACCAACCCTGGTTCAATGAAGAGTGTAGAAAAACATGCCAGGAGCAACACCAGGTGTACCTGAAAATGAGGTGCCAACCTGGGGAAGCTGCAAGACAGGACTACATGCATGCTAAAAAGCAGAAGCAGTATGCTGTAGATAAGGCTAAGTGATCCCACAACCAATGGATTAGATTAAAGCTCTGTAGTTCTGCCACATCCAGTTGTGAATGGTGGTGGACAATTAAACAATTAACGGGAGGAGGAGGCTCCATGAATATCCCCATCCTCAATGATGATGAGTGCAAAAGAAAAGGCTGAAGTGTTTACAACTATCTTCAGCCAGAAGTGCCGAGTGGATGATCCATATCGGCCTCCTCCTAAGACCCCCCACTATTACAGAAGCCAGTCTTCAGCCAATTTGATTCACTCCATGTGATATCAAGAAACTGCTGAACGCAATGGATACAGCAAAGGCTATGGGCCCCGACAACATCCCAGCTGTTGTGCTGAAGACTTGTGCTCCAGAACTTGCCACGCCTCTAGCCAAGCTGTTCCACCCCATCCAACACCTTAAACATCCACTCCCTCCACCACCAACAATGTGGAAAACAGCCCAGGTATGCCCTGTCCACAAAAAGCAGGACAAATCCAATCCGGCCAATTACTGCCACATCAGTATACTCTCAATCATCAGCAAAGTGAAGTAAGGTGTCATCAACAGTGCTATCAAGTGGCACTTACTCACCAATAACTTGCTCACTGATGCCCAGTTTGAGTTCTGCTCCAGACCTCATTACAGCCTTGGTCCAAGCATGGACAAAAGAGCTGAATTCCAGAGGTGAGGTGAGTGTACCCTCGACATCAAGGCAGTATTTGACCGAGTGTGGCGTCAAGGAACCCCAGTAAAACTAAAGTCAATGGGAATCGGGGGGAAAACTCTCCACTGGCTGGAGTCATATCTAGCACAAAGGAATATGGTTGTGGTGGTTGGAGGTCAATCATCCCAGCCCCATGACATCGCTGCAGGAGTTCCTCAGGGCAGTGTCCTTGGCCCAACCATCTTCAGTTGCTTCATCAATGACATTCCTTCCATCATAAGGTCAGTAGTGGGAATGTTCGCTGATGACTGCACAATGTTCAATTTGCAACTCCTCAGATAATGAAGCACTCCATGGCTGCACACTGCAAGACTTGGACAACATTTAGGCTTGGGCTGATAAGTGGCAAATCACATTCACGCCACACAAATGCAAGGCAATGACTATCTCCAATGAGCGAGAGTCTAACCACTGCCCCATAACATTTAAAGGCATTACCATCGCCGAATCCCCTACCATCAACATCCTGGGGGTCACCATTGACGGAAACTTAACTGGACCAGCCACATAAACACTGTGGCAACAAGAGCCTGTCAGAGGCTGGGTATTCTGCGGTGCGTGTCTCATCTTCTGACTCCCCAAAGCCCTTCCACCATCTACAAGGCACAAGTCAGGAGTGTGATGGAATACTCTCCACTTGCTTGGATGATTGCAGTTTCAACAACACTCGAGAAGCTCAACACCAGGACAAAGCAGCCTGCTTGATTGGCACCCATCCAACACTTTAAACATTCACTCCCTCCACCACCGGCGTACCGTGGCTGCAGTGTGCAACATCTACAAGATGTACTGTAGCAACTCGCCAAGGCTTCTTTGACAGCACCTCCCAAACCCTCAAACTCTACCACCTAGAGGGCTGAGGGCAGCAAGCACATGGAAACACCACCATCTCCAAGTTCCCCTTCAAGTCACAACACCATCCTGATTTGGAAGCATATCGCTGTTCACTGGGTCAAAATCCTGGAACTCCCTCCCTAACAGCACTGTGGGAGTACCTTCACCACAAGGACTGCAGCGGTTCAAGAAGGTGGCTCGCCACCATCTTCTGAAAGGTAATTAGGGATGGGCAATAAATGCTGGCCTTGCTGGCGAAGCCCACATCCCAGGAACTAATTTAAAAAAAAAGAGGCTGTGGGAAACAGCGAGGCGACATCAGAAAGTTGGTCAAGGCAAGGCTCTTCGTAAGTAATGTCAGCTTCATGTGCTTTCCCAAAGTATTGCAGTATTGTATTTTCAAGTGCACTTGTCATTGCTTGCACAATTAAATAAGCTCAGCTCTGTTTTACATCATATGGAGTGACTTGGAGGAAAAAGCTGTCCACTCTGACAATCAATTTCTTGGACTTCCAGAGCCGTAGATAGTTCCATTTCCAGATTCTTAATTTCTGCCATTTAATCCCTACTCCATCTGGCATCTTTTAGTTGAGAGAAAGTAGTTAGTGAGTTACTTAACTGCTTGCTAATTCTGTTTGGCAGTTTACAATTTATGCTAGAGTCTAATGGAGTGTCTTCCAAACTCAAACATCATGTCAGCTGAAATATAGTGATGAGGGTTTTCTCTTTGAACTGTGCAGTTGCTACAGATTATTGAGATACTGAGGAAGGAGAGACATTCTGTGTGGTTCATGGGAAGTGAGGGATTGTCTATGAGAATTGTCTGAGATTCTAAATCCAAGAAAAATACATGGAGTAAAAATCCAAACTGATTGTTCCTGCCCACAATCTGAAAACACTTGTTAATACCTGCAGATGCATGTAAGCACACTATGTAAAATTCTCTTATAGCAGCAGGAGTATAGATTTGGAATGATCTGCCTGTAGTATAAATGTGGTGCTGCAAACCACTAGTCTCAGAATAGTCAGACAGTATAAAGGCAGTCTATCCAATGTGTAAGACATAGACTGAAGCTACTGTTTGCAGTGGTGAGTCATCTCTCTGAGGACACAATTATTTATTTACTCCATCGGTGACTTCAGTTACATGAACAGGATGTCAATTTTTTGAGCTGTTTAGAACTGATATTTGTATATTGAGAGAATTTCTTGGACTAAACTTACAAAAGTGAGCTACGTCAGAAATAAAACTGGATTGCTGTAGGTCTGTTAAAAATATTGAAATTGTTTTAGGTTTTGACTAAATATATTTGGCAACAAAGCAGAATTTTATTGAATTGTTGCCAAAAATAGTTAGTTTTTTGATGAGATAACAGAGAGGGTTAATGAGGGCAATGCGGTTGACGTGTACATGGATTTCCAAAAGGCATTTGATAAAGTGCCACATAATAGGCTTGCCAGCAAAGTTGAAGCCCATGCAATAAAGGGACAGTGGCAGCATGGATACGAAATTGGCTAAGTGACAGGAAACAGAGAGTATTGGTGAATGGTTGTTTTTCGGACTGGAGGAAGGTATATAGTGGTGTTCCCCAGAGATTGGTACTAGGGGACAACTGCTTTTCTTGTTATATTAATGACTTGGACTTGGGTGTGCAGTACACAATTTCAAAATTTGCAGATGACACAAATAGACTGAACAATGTCATCATCATCATCATAGGCAGTCCCTCGGAATCGAGGAAGACTTGTTTCCACTCCTGAAGTGAGTTCTTTGGTGCCTGAACAGTCCCAATATGAGAGCCACAGACTCTGTCACAGGGGGGCAGACAGTCGCCGAGGAAAGGGGTGGGTGGGACTGGTTTGCCACACGCTCCTTCTGCTGCCTACGCTTGACCTCTTCGCGCTCTCGGCGTTGAGACTCGAAGTGCTCCACTTAGGATGGTCTTTGGCCAGGGATTCCCAGATGTCAGTGGTAATGTTGCAGTTTATCAGGGAGGCTTTGAGGGTGTCCTTGTAACGTTTCCGCTGCCCACCTTTGGATCGTTTGCCATGAAGGAGTTCCGCATAAAGCCCTTGCTTTGGGAGTCTCGTGTCTGGTATGCGAACTGTGTGGCCTGTCCAGCGAAGCTGATCGAGTGTGGTCAGTGCTTCGATGCTGGGGATGTTGGCTTGGACGAGGACACTGATGTTGGTGCACCTGTCCTCCCAGGGGATTTGCAGGATCTTGTGGAGTGATACCGTGATAGACTTCAAGAAGTCATAGATAGGCTGGTGAAATGGGTGGGCACGCGGCAGATGAAATTTAATGCAGGAAGGTGCAAAGTGATACATGTTGGTAGGAAGAACGAGGAGAGAGGCAATATAAACTAAAGGGTACAATCCTAAAGGGGGTGCATGAACAGAGAGACCTGGGGATATATGTGCACAAATTGTTGAAGGTGACAGGGCAGGTAGAGAAAGTAGTTAAAAAAGCATACGGGTTCTTGAACTTTATAAATAGAGGCAGAGAGTACAAAACCAAGAAAGTTATGATGAACCTTTATAAAACACTCGTTCGGCCTTAGCTGGAGTATTGTGTCCAATTCTGGGCACCGCTCTTTAATAAGGATGTGAAAGCCTGAGAAAAGGTACAAAAAAGATTTACAAAAATGGTTCCAGGGATGAGGAAATTGAGTTACGTGGGTAGACTGGAGAAGCTGGAGTTACTCTCCTGGAGCAAAGAAGGTTGAGAGGAGATTTGATAGAGGTGTTCAAAATCACAAGGGGTCGAGACAGAGTAAATGGAGAGAAACTGATTCCGTTGGCAGAAGGGTCTTGAACTACAGGACACAGATTTAAGGTGATTGGCAAAAAAACCGAAGGCGATATGAGGAAGAACATTTTTACGCAGCAAGTGGTTAGGATCTGGAATTCACTGCCTGATAGAATGGTGGAGGCAGACTCAATCATGGCTTTCAAAAAAGAAAGGGATAAGAATATGAAGGAAAAAAAATTGCAGGGCTACGAGGATAGGGCAGGGAAGTGGGGACGAGCTGAAGTGCTCTTGCAGAGAGCCGGCACAGGCTCGACGGGCAGAATGGCCTCCTTCTGTGCTGTAACCATTCTATGATTCTATTCTATGATTCTGTTAGAAACATAGAAACATAGAAAATAGGTGCAGGAGTAGGCCATTCGGCCCTTCGAGCCTGCACCGCCATTCAATAAGATCATGGCTGATCATTCCCTCAGTATCCCTTTCTTGCTTTCTCTCCATAACCTTTGATCCCCTTAGCCGTAAGGGCCATATCTAACTCCCTCTTGAATATATCCAATGAACTGGCATCAACAACTCTCTGCGGCAGGGGAATTCCACAGGTTAACAACTCTCTGAGTGAAGAAGTTTCTCCTCATCTCAGTCCTTAATGGCCTACCCCTTATCCTAAGACAATGCCCCTAGTTCTGGACTTCCCCAACATCGGAACATTCTACCCGCATCTAACCTGTCCCATCCGATCAGAATCTTATACGTTTCTATGAGGTCCCCTCTCATCCTTCTAAACTCCAATGTATAAAGACCCAGTTGATCCAGTCTCTCCTCATATGTCAGTCCTGCCATCCCAGGAATCAGTCTGGTGAACCTTCGCTGCACTCCCTCAATAGCAAGAACGTCCTTCCTCAGATTAGGAGACCAAAACTGAACACAATATTCCAGGTGAGGCCTCACCAAGGCCCTGTACAACTGCAGTAAGACCTTCCTGCTCCTATACTCAAATCCCCGAGCTATGAAGGCCAACATACCATTTGCCTTCTTCACCGCCTGCTGTACCTGTGTGCCAACTTTCAATGACTGATGAACCAGGTCTCGTTGCACCTCCCCTTTTCCTAATCTGCCGCCATTTAGATAATATTCTGTCTTCGTGTTTTTGCCCCCAAAGTGGATAACCTCACATTTATCCACATTATACTGCATCTGTCATGCATTTGTCCACTCACCTGATAGAGAATTCAAACAGGCTGCATTTAGACAGACTGTGAAAATTCACAGACCCCCAAGTCAAGGCTGCTACATGCAATTCAGCATGTTGCATTAAGGCATCAATCAACTTGACATTTTAGGACCCTTGGGTAGCGAGCCAATTAAAAGGTTAAAAGACTATTAATTGAGCCAATAAGGTCAAAGAAGGCGAGTTCTTTTCTGTAAATTGATCCAGGTATAAGTACAGCCATTTTGACCATGTGGTCTCAGAAGGACAAAGACCTGGCTTAAAGCCAAGAGCTTGTTGCTGTCTGCCAAGAAATAAAGTGACATTAAAACTACAATTGGAGTTCGTATTTCATTGGAAATTAAGAGATCTAACACACCTAACATGTCCAAGTCACCCTGCAGCCTCCAAGCATCCCCCTCACAGCTCACATCGCCACCCAGTTTAGAGTCATCTGCAAACTTGGAGATATTACACTCAATTCCTTCATCCAAATCATTGATGTATATTGTAAAGAGCTGGGGTCCCAGCACTGAGCCCTACAGCACTCCACTAGTCACTGCCTGCCATTCTGAAATGGGCCCGTTTATCCTGACTCTCTGCTTCCTGTCTGCCAACCAGTTCTCTATCCACATCAGTATATTACCCCCAATACCATGTGTTTTAATTTTGCACACCAATCTCTTGTGTGGGACCTTGTCAAAAGCCTTTTGAAAGTCCAAATACACCATATCCACTGGTTCTCCCTTGTCCACTCTATTAGTTACATCCTCAAAAAATTCCAGAAGATTTGTCAAGCATGATTTCCCTTTCATAAATCCATGCTGACTTGGACCGATCCTGTCACTGCTTTCCAAATGCACTGCGATTTCATCCTTAATAATTGATTCCAACATTTTCCACACTACTGATATCAGGCTAACTGGTCTATAATTACCCGCTTTCTCTCTCCCTCCCTTTTTAAAAAGTGGTGTTACATTAGCTACCCTCCAGTCCATAGGAACTGATCCAGAATCTATAGAATGTTGGAAAATGATCACCAATGCATTCATTATTTCTAGGGCCACTTCCTTAAGTACTCTGGGATGCAGACTATCAGGCCCCAGGGATTTAGCGGCCTTCAATCCCATCAATTTCCCTAACACAATTTCCCGCCTAATAAGGATATCCTGCAGTTCCTCCTTCTCACTAGACACTCGGTCCCCTAGTACTTCCGGAAGGTTAGTTGTGTTTTCCTTCGTGAAGACAGAACCAAAGTATTTGTTCAATTGGTCTGTCATTTCTTTGTTCCCCATTATAAATTCACCTGAATCCGACTGCAAGGGACCTACGTTTGTCTTCACTAATCTTTTTCTCTTCACATATCTATAGAAGCTTTTGCAGTCAGTTTTTATGTTCCTGGCAAGCTTCCTCTCGTACTCTATTTTCCCCCTCTTAATTAAACCCTTTGTCGTCCTCTGCTGAATTCTAAATTTCTCCCAGTCCTCAGGTTTGCTGCTTTTTCTGGCCAATTTCTTGGATTTAACACTATCCTTAATTTCCTTGTTCGTCAAGGTTGAGCCACCTTCCCCATTTATTTTTTACTCCAGACAGGGATGTACAAACGCTGAAGTTCATCCATGTGATCTTTAAATGTTTGCCATTGCCTATCCACCGTCAACCCTTTAAGTATCATTTGCCAGTCTATTCTAGCCAATTCACGCTCAAACCATCGAAGTTACCTTTCCTTAAGTTCAGGACCCTAGTTTCTGAATTAACTGTCACTCTCCATCTTAATGAAGAATTCTACCATGTTATGGTCACTCTTCCCCAAGGGGCCTCGCACAATAAGATTGCTAATTAGTCCTTCCTCATTACACATCACCCAGTCTAGGATGGCCAGCTCCCTAGTTGGTTCCTCGACATATTGGTCTTGAAAACCATCCCTAATACACTCCAGGAAATCCTCCTCCACTGCATTGCTACCAGTTTGGTTAACCCAATCAATATGTAGATTCAAGTCACCCATGATAACTGCTGTAGCTTTATTGCATGCATCCCTAATTTCTTGTTTGATGCTGTCCCCAACCTTACTACTACTGTTTAGTGGTCTGTACACAACTCCCACTAGCGTTTTCTGCCCCTTGGTATTCCGTAGCTCCACCCATACCAATTCCACATCGTCCAAGCTTATGTCCTTTCTTACTATTGCATTAATTTCCTCTTTAACCAGCAATGCCACCCCGCCTCCTTTTCCTTTTTGTCTATCCTTCCTAAATGTTGAATAACCCTGGATGTTGAGTTCCCAGCCTTGGTCACCCTGGAGCCATGTCTCCGTGATGCCAATTACATCATACCCGTTAACTGCTATCTGCGCAGTTAATTTGTCCACCTTATTCCGAATACTCCTAGCATTGAGGCACAGAGCCTTCAGGCTTGCCTTTCTAACACACTTTGCTCTTTTAGAATTTTGGTATAATGTGGCCCTTTTAGCTTTTTGCCTTAGGTTTCTCTGCCCTGCACTTTTACTTTTCTTCTTTCTATCTTTTGCTTCTGCCCCCATTCTACTTCCCTCTGTCTCCCTGCATAGGTTCCCACCCCCCTGCCATATTAGTTTAACTCCTCCCCAACAGCACTAGCAAACAGTCCCCCTAGGATGTTGGTTCCGGTCCTGCCCAGGTGCAGACCATCTGGTTTGTACTGGTCCCCCAGAACCAGTTCCAATGTCCCAGGAATTTGAATCCCTCCCTTGTGCACCACTCCTAAAGCCACGTGTTCATCTGAGCTATCCTGTGATTCCTACTCTGATTAGCACGTGGCACTGGTAGCAATCCTGAGATTACTACTTTTGAGATCCCCCTTTTTAATTTAGCTCCGAGCTCCCTAAATTCGTCTTGGAGGACCTCATCACGTTTTTTACCTATATCGTTGCTACCTATATGCATCACGACAACTGGCTGTTCACCCTCCCTTTTCAGAATGCCCTGCACCCGCTCCGAGACATCCTTAACCCTTGCACCAGGGAGGCAACATACCATCCTGGAGTCTCGGTTGCGGCCGCAGAAACATCTATAATTGAATCCCCTGTCACTATAGCTCTCCCACTCTTTTTCCTGCCCTCCTGTGCAGCAGAGCCACCCAAGGTGCCATGAACCTGGCTGCTGCTGCCCTCCCCTGATGAGTCATCCCCCTCAACAGTACCCAAAGCGGTGTATCTGTTTTGCAGGGGGATGACCGCAGGGGACTCCTGCACTACCTTCCTTGCACTGTTCTTCCTGTTGGTCATCCATTCCCTATCTGGCTGTGTACCCTTTACCTGCGGTAAGACCAACTCACTAAACGTGCTATTCACATCATTCTCAGCATCGTGGATGCTCCAGAGTGAATCCACCCACAGCTCCAGTGCCGCAATGCGATCCGTCAGGAGCTGCAGGTGGATGCATTTCCCGCACACGTGGTCGTCAGGGACACCGGAAGCGTCCCTGACTTCCCACATAGTACAGGAGGAGCATAACACATGTCCGAGCTGTCCTGTCATGACTTAACCCTTAGATAAACTTAAATTGGCAACAACAATGTTAAAGGTTACTTACTGATATAGAAAAGAAAAAGAAATACTACTTGCCAATCACCAGCCAATCACTTACCCCCTTGGCTGTGATGTCACCTTTCGATTTGTTTCTACTTTTTTGCCTTCTCTCCCCGCTGCAACTGCACCAGCTGGCCTCTTGTAGGCCTCACCACGCTGCCGCTCTGCCTCCCGACTCCCTGCTGGGCCTCCTCTCCGACAGTTGCAACAGTTGCTATAACTGTTGCAAAAAAAAGTTCATTTCCAAAGGTGAAATACATTGAATACTGTTTTAAGAGTTAGCATTTATTTAGTGCCTTTACACATCTCAGAAATGTCCTAAAGCCTTTTACAATGAACTGCAGTCATTGTTGTCATGTAGGGAAACACAGCGGTGTTCCACAAACTGCTACGGATTGAATAATCTGCTCATCTGTTTTTTTGGTGCTGTTGGTTGAGAGAGGAAGGCTAGCCAGGATATCAAATCTCTCTCCTCCTCTTCGAATATTGCCATGGGATTTTTTACATCCAGTATGAACCACCAGAACCCATATACGAGGTCTCAGTTTAATATCTCATCTGAAGGATGGCACTTCCGACAATGCAGCAGTCACTCAGCATGGCATGTAAGTGTTTGTATCGATGAAGTGTTCAGTCCTGGAGTGGGGATTGAACCAATAAACTTCTGATTCAGAAGGTACCAACTGAGCCAATCTGACACCTGACTTGAGAGATGTATTGTTATACGCATGATGTTACATTGGTGAAATGCAATTCACTACAAAGGAGGTCAAAAATCTTTATTTGTCATTGGGTAAATGGACTGTGTGATTTGGTACTGTGCTACTCAGACTAGGAAAGTTCCAAAGTTTGATCCTGGGTTTTTGTTGCATCAGGTATGGAAGATTGAGCATTCTGATCACTCTGCCAGTTGTCTGCATGATGTATGTTGAAGACAAAAATTGGGGTCACGAAAGGCAAAGACAGCATCGGGCTTGGCCATAACAGCACCCACAATTTGTCAGCCAATACTCAGTACCTGAGCTTGCTAGGGAGAGTTATCGGAGGGTTGCTAGGATAGATGGAGAAATGAGAAAATTGATAAACATAACTAGAAATCAGTTACTTTCATGTTTAGGAATTGCAAGCATTTTATGCAGGATTTACCAGCAGATGTCACTCTTTGCATTTTCTTGACAATCTCTCACTTCTCAATATGCGGTTGAACTTAAAATACAGAGCTCCCTCACTGAAAGAAATGATTTTCTTGAGTTTACTAGAATAGGAGACAGATTATTTCTATAACATTCCTCAAATAAATAATAGTGGGAAACGTTATTGAATAAATTATATTTCAAAAACGAGGGAGTAGAAGTGACTCATAAGTGCACAAAATGCTGAAAATACTCTGCATGGTCAGGCAGCAACTGTGTCGAGAGAAACAAAGTTAATGTTTCAGGTCGATGACCTTTCATGAGAACTGGTAAAAAGTTAGAGATGTGACAGGTTTTAAGCCAATACAGAGGCAGGGAAAGGGTGGAGGGGAGGAAAGAACAAAAGGGAAAATCTGTGATAGGGTGGAAAGCAGGAGAGATTAAATGACAAAAGGGGTGATGATGCAAGGCAAAAGGGGGTGGTAATGGGACAAGTAAAGAAACAAAAGATGGGTCTAGAGGTGTAAATGGGAATATCAGAATCATTACCAACAGCTGCTCTCCAAAATGGAGGCAGTGATTATGATCTGAAATTGTTGAACTTATCGTTGAGCCCAGATGACTTTAGAGTGCCCAATTGAAAAATGAGGTGCTGTTCCTCAAGCTTACATTGAGCTTTATTGGAACATTGTAGGAGGCCGAGGACAGAGAGGTTAGAATGGAAGTGCGGCAGAAGCTCAGGTTCGCGCTTGCGGACTAAATGGAGGTATTCCGCAATAGCGATCACCCAATCTGTGTTTGGTCTCCCCAATGTAGAAGGACTGTATCATGAGCAGCAAATACAGCATATTATATTGAAAGAAGCGCAAGTAACTTGCTGTTTCACCTGGAAGGAGTGTTTGGGATCCTGGACGGTGGGAAGGGAGGAAGTAAAAGAGCAGGTGTTGCATCTCGTGCACTTGCATATAGAGGTGAGAGCAGAAGTGCTGGAAATGGGACAAACATGGTCGAGGACCTGTCAACCACGGTGGAGGGGAATCCTCGATTGAGAAAATGGAAAAACATATCGGAAGCACTGGTATGGAAGATGGCATCGTCAGAACAGATGCAACTGAGATGGCGAAATGCGGAGAATGGAATAGAGTCCTTAGAGGAAGCAGGATATGAAGTCAATGTAGCTGTGGGAGTCAGTGGGCTTATAGTGGTTATTGGTCGATAGCCTAGACCCAGAAATTGAGATAGATACGTCGAGGAAGGGAAGGCAAAAGTCAGAGATGAACCTTATGAAGATGAGGGAAAATTGGAAGCAAAGTTGATGAAATTTTCAAGTTCGGTGCGAGAGCAAGAAAAGACACCGATACAGTCATCAATGTACCAGATAAAGAAGTGAGGGAGTGGTTCTGAGTAGGACTGGAACAATGAATGTTCCACATATTCCACGAAAAGGCTGGCACAGCTAAGAACCATATGGGTTCCCATAGCAACATCTTTTATTTGGAGGAAGTGGGTGGAGTCAAAGGCATACTTGTTCAATATGAGAACCAAGTTCAGCCAGGCGGAGTAGGGTGGTGATGGACAGGAAGAAGCTCAGGGCACGTTCCCTATAAACTCCGCAGCCCGGAACTGGTCTTTGCAATGCAATTTTGCATGCGCAAAACTTTGAATGGGTCGCGTGGCCCCTTAAAGGGGCTGTGCACCCCCCAAAATTAGAGGGAACATTGTCCTCAGGCCATCCTGGTGGCGGGGGGGGGGGGGGGGTGTAAAGGGACTGGATGTCCATAGTGAAAAGGAAACTATTAAAGTGGCAGACGATGTCGGAAGAGTTGCGGATATAGGTGGGAAGAGTCTGGACAAGGGGAGAAAAAATGGAGTCCAGTTAGGAAGAAAGGTGGGTCAAGAACAGGCTGAAGCAATGGGTCTACCAGGCAGTCCTGTTTATGGATCTTGGGAAGGAGGTAGAAGCGGGCTCTGCAGGGTTGGAGGGCTCTGAGGTTGGAGGCTCTGGAGGGAAGATCTCCAGAGATGAGGTCAGTGACAATCTGGGAAAGGATGGCTTTATGGGATTATGGTCCAGGGGGTGGTAGGAGAGATGTCAGAGAGTTGGGCTAAAATTTTCTGTATCTGAGTAGGCTGGATGCGGGTGGTCTTCGTGGCAAGTCGTGACCCCATTGTTGCTTCCATCCTGCTGCATAAATCAACTTTGCGCAATACCTGGTCCTATACAGTATACTAAATTGAAAGAAATACAAGTAAATCGGTGTTTCACCTGGAAGAAGTGTTTGGGGCGGTGGGAAGGGAGGAGGTAAAAGGGCAGGTGTTGCATCTCCTGCGCTTGCGCGGGAAGGGAAGGGAGTGCTGGAGGTGATTGAGGAATGGACCTGAGTGTCGCGGAGGGAGATAGAGTAATGTTATCACTGGGTCTGTCACAAGTGAGCAAGAGCAGATGGAAGAGACAGGGACAGCAGTGGAAAGTCCTCTCCGGAGAGCGCGGGATGTTCCCAGCTCTGCTCAGCTGCATGCAGATGCTGAGCCTCGAGGGCCATCCAGAAAGAGGTGATCCTGTAGGTGTAGGAAGAAGTGTAAGAGGCTCTGACAGGTTTTGCGAGTGTGATGTCTGTAAATGTTCAGAGAATGGAGTGGTCCATCGCCAACATGAGCATCACCGTGTCGCAGGTGATGGTGACTGTAGGCTCTTCCATGGATAGGATAGGTCACAGACCTGAAATGTTAACAAATGCTGCCTGATTTGATGAGATTTCCAGCATTTTCTGTTTTTATTTCAGATTCCAGTATCCGCAGTATTTATCTTTTGTATTCGTAATCCAGAGGCCTGGACTAATGATCCAAAGATGTGAGTTCAAATCCCACCATGGCAATGGGGAATTTAAATTCAGATAATTAAATAAATCTGGAATAAAAAACTTGTATCAGTAATGGTGACCATGAAACTATTGGATTGTCGTAAAAGCCAATGTGGTTCACCCTAACATCCTTTAGGGAGGAAATCTGCTCTGGCCTATATGTGACTCCAGACCTACAGCAATGTGGTTGACTCTTAACTGCCCTCTGAAATGGCAGTAAAACACTCAATTGTAATAAACTGTTATAGAAAACAATAAGAGTAAAACTAGACGGACCACTCAGCATCGACCTTGGCACCGACTTCGGACACAACAAAGGCACACTCAGCCAAGTCCCCCTCACTTGTGTCAAAATTGGGACAGCTGTCAAGCAACAATCTGACATAGTCATACTCACAGAAACATACCTTTCAGCCAATGTCCCAGACTCCTCCATCATCATCCCTGGTTATGTCCTGTTCCACTGGCAGGACAGACCCATCAGAAGTGGCAGTACAGTGGTATACATTCGGGAGGGAGTGGCCCTGGGAGACCACAACATTGACTCCGAACCCCATGAAGTCTCATGGCTTCAGATCAAGCATGAGCAAGGAAACCTCCTGCTGATTATCACATACCGCCCTCCCTCAACTGATAAACCATGTTGAATACCACTTGAAAGAAGCACAGAATGTACTCTGGGTGAGGGACATCAATGTCCATCACCAAGAATGGCTCGGTGGCACCAATACTGACCAAGCTGGCAGAGTCCTGAAGGACATAGCTGCCAGACTGGGCCTGCGGCAGGTGGTGGGAGAACCAACACGAGGGAAAAACCGACTTGACCTCGTCCCCACCAATCTATCTGTCGCAGATACATCTGTCCATGACAGCATTGGTAGCAGTGACCAGCGCACAGTCCTTGTGGAGACGAAAACCTGTCTTCACACTGAGGACACTTGCCATTCTGTTGTGTAGCACTAGCACCATGCTAAATGGGATAGATTCCGATCAGAACTAGCAGCTCACAGCTGGGCATCCATGAGGCACTGTAGGCCATCAGCAGCAGCAGAATTGTACTCCACCACAATCTGTAACCTCATGGCCCTCACTCTACCGTTACCATCAAGCCAGGGGACCAACCCTGGTTCAATGAGGAGTGTAGAAGAGCATGCCAGGAGCAGCACCAGGCGTACCTAAAAATGAAGTACCAACCTGGGGAATCTACAACACATGCATGCTATAGACAGAGCTAAGCGATCCCGCAACCAATGGATCAAATCAAAGCTCTGCAGTCCTGCCAGATTCAACTGTGAATTAACAACTAACGGGAGGAGGAGACTCCATGAATATCCCCATTATCAATGATGGTGGAGCCCAGCATGCGAGTGCAAAAGACAACGCTGAAGGAAAAGCCAACCATCTTCAGCCAGATGATCCATATCGGCCTCCTCCTAACATCCCTACCATCACTGAAGCCAGGCTTCAGCCAATTTGGTTCATCACGTGATATCAAGAAACGGCTGAGTGCACTGGATACACCAAAGTCTACGGGCCCCGACAACATCCCGCTATCGTGCTGAAGACGGGCTCCAGAACTAGCCGCACCTTTAGCCAAGCTGTTCCAGTACAAATACAACACTGGCATTTACCCGAAAATGTGCATAATGCTCCCAAAAAGCAGGACAAATCAAATCCGGCCAATTACTGCCCCATCAGTCTACTCTCAATCATCAGCAAAATAAAGGAAGGTGTCGTCCACAGTGCTATCAAGTGGCACTTACTCACCAATAACCTACTCACCGATGCCCAGTATGGGTTCCGCCAGGACCACTCGGTTCCAGACCTCACTATAGTCTTGGTCCAAACAAGGACTAAAGGAGCTGAATTCCAAAGGTGAGGTGAGAGTGACTGCCCTTGACATCAAGGCAACATTTGACCGAGTGTGGCATCAAGGAGCCCTAGTAAAATTGTAGACAGGGGGAAAGCTCTCCACTGGCTGGAGTCATACCTAGCACAAAGGAAGATGGTTGTGATTGTTGGAGGTAAATCATCTCAGCCCCAGGACATCGCTGCAGGAGTTCCTCAGGGCAGTGTCCTCGGCTCAACATCTTCAGTTGCTTGACCTTCCCTCCATCATAAAGTCAGAAGTGGGGATTTTCACTGATGATTGCACAGTGTTTAATTCCATTCACAATTCCCCAGATATTGAAGTAATTCATGGCCGCACACAGCAAGACCTGGATAACATTCAAGCTTGGGCTGCTAAGTGGCAAGTAACATTCACGCCACACAACTGCCAGGCAATGACAATCTTCAACAAGCAAGAGTCTAACCATCGCCCCTTGACATTCAATGACATTACTGTTGCCGAATCCCACACGATCATCATCCTAGGGGTCACCATTGACCAGAAACCTAACTGGACCGGTTATGTATGAATAAAGAGTCTGACCAGATACTGTGAGCTCAAAGTAAAGTGTGACCGTAGTCTTTTATTACAGGTCTCCAGATACCTCTCCAGCCTGTGAGGCCTCCTTAAGTACAGGTGCTCCCAAGGGATTGTGGGATCCCTTGGGACTCCAGGGGATGAGCCCTCTGGTGGTTACTCAAGGAATTGACAGGTTTACATCGAAACATAGAAAATAGATGCAGGAGTAGACCATTCAGCCCTTCGAGCCTGCACCGCCATCTTTACATATATAACAGAACCAGCTCCACATAAATACTGTGGCTACAAGAGCAGATCAGAGGCTGGGTATTCAACGGTGAGTGTCTCACCTCCTGACTCCCCAATACCTTTCCACAATCTACAAGGCCCAAGTCAGGAGTGTGATGAATTACTCTTCACTTGCCTGGATGAGCACAGCTCCAACTATACTCAAGGTGCTTGACACCATCCAGGACAAAGTAGCACACTAGATTGACACCCCATCCACCACCTTAAACATTCACTCCCTCCACCACTGATGCACCATGTCTGCAGTGTGTCCCATCTACAAGATACACTGTAGCAACTCAACATGGCTTCGATAGCATCTCCCAAACCCGCAACCTCTACCACCTAGATAGACAAGGGCAGCAGGTGCATGGGAACACCATCACCTTCAAGTTCCCCTCCAAGTTACAAAACATTCTGACTTCGAAATATATCGCCATTCCTTCATCGCTGGGTCAAAATCCTGCAACTCCCTCCCTAACAGCACTGTGGGAGTACCTTTACCACACATACTGCAGCAATTCAATAAGGCAGCTCACTAGCATCTTCTCAAGGGCAATTAGGAGTGGGCAATAAATGCTGGCCTTGCCAGCGACGCCCACATCCCAGGAATGAATAAAATAAAATGGAGCACTCAGAAAGGAATGAGCAGGACTTTGCTTTTATGAGGAATCTTTATGACAAATTGTGGCTTTACATTGACTTGCAGAACATTGTAAAGCTTAGGGGAACTCTACTTACACCGCTTTCATCAATTTTCTTAAGGCTTTCGACCAAGTGTCTCATGTGGTCCTCATGATGAAGTTGGAAGCTTTAAAAGTACAAGGCCAAATCTTGGACTTTTTAATACCTAGATTTAGGAATGGGTATAGAACATGTCCAGAAAATTATAGTCCAGTCAGCTTAACATTGGTGGTAGGAAAAATAATGGAATCCCTAGTAAAGGACAAAATAGAATATCTAGAAACCAAAAATATAATAATGAATAGTCAGCATGGATTTCAAAGGGAAAGGTCTTGCTTGATCAATCTCATTAGATTTTTTGAAGAGGTAACAGAGAGAGTAGACAATGGTACTGAAGTAGATGTAATTTATCTAGATTTTCAAAAGGCCTTCGATAAAGTACCCCATAATAGACTGATGAACAAGATCCGAGAATGCAGAGTCAGGGAACAAGTAGCAGAATGGGATAGCTGGCTGGCTTCAAGACAGAAAGCGGAGAGTAGTGGTAAAAAGTAACTATTCACAGTGGCAGAAGGTGGGTAGTGGTGTTCCAAAAGGATCAGTGCTGGAAGCACTGTTGTTCACAATTTATGTTAACGATTTAGACTTTGGAATTTCTAATTTTGCTGATGACACTAAATTGGGAGCGATAGTCAATACTGAGGAGGACTACAACAAATTACAGGAGGACATTAATAAACTTGCAGAATAGGCATATAATTGCCAACTGAACTTCAACACAGATAAATGTGAGGTATTACATTTTGGTAGAAAGAATAGGGTGGTCACTTATTACTTGGAGGGTGAGAGTCTAGGTGGGATAGAGGAACAAAGGGATCTCGGAGTACAAATACACAAATCGCTAAATGTTGCGACAAAGGTTAGCAAGGCCATTAAAAAAAAAGCAAACCAAGCACTAGGATTTATTTCTAGAGGTATAGAATTGAAAAATAGGGAAGTTATGCTAAATCTGTATCGAACCTTGGTTAAACCACACTTAGAGTACTGTGTACAGTTCTGGTCGCCATATTATAAAAAGGATATAGAGGCACTGGAGTGAGTGCAGAGAAGATTTACAAGGATGATACCAGAAATGCGAGAGCATACATATCAGGAAAGGATGAACAGGCTGGGTCTCTTTTGTCTTGAAAAAAGAAGGCCGAGGGGTGATCTAATAGAGGTTATTAAAATTATGAAAGGTTTTGATAGAGTGGATACAGAGAGAATGTTTCTACTTGTGGGGAAGAGCATAACTAGAGGCCATCAATATAAGATAGTCACCAAGAAATCCAAAAGGTAATTCAGAAGAAAATTCTTTACCCAAAGAGTGGTGAGAATGTGGAACTCGCTACCACAGGGAGTGGTTGAAGTGAATAGTATAGATGCATTTAAGGGGAGGCTAGATAAGCATATGAGGGAGATGGGAATAGAGGGTTATGTGGATAGATTTCGATGAGGAAAGACGGGAGGAGGCTTAAGTGGACTGGTTGGGCCGAATGGCCTGTTTCTGTGCTGCATTTCCTATGCAATCCTAAATATTTAGCATCTTTAATACAGCTCCAAGATCCATATTAGGGTAGATTGGAGACTTAGTGAACCTATCTCACATTACATCAGTGACTACACTCCAAAAGTACTTCATTGGTTATAAAGCGCACTGAGATGTCCGATGGTCGTGAAAGGCGCTATATAAATGCAAGTCTTTCTTTTATCTTGAAAGAGGAATAAGGCAAGGTTGTACACTGTTGCCCATCCTATTCAATGTCTTCATTAAAGATGTTGTGGGTGGTGTTGTACAACATGTTTGGCCTCAGAGTTTTTGTTTCAGGCATATCTGACAATATTGCAGCATTCCTTTTCGCAGATGCTATTATGCGCCCTATTCACCATCATGAGCAATGGGCTAATGAGTGGGATATGGTGGATGTCGCCAAGTACAGTATTATGTCTTTGCATTGTTTGAGAAGGAACTTCAAAAGTATTGTTTGGAATTTATAAGTAACACATGCCTTAATTGTTGATTCCTGTCAGTACCTAGTTTGATGGGACAGGAGCAAGCTGAAACAATAGGCCTACCAGGCCACACCAGAAATGTAAACTTACCTGTTCGCTTTACAGAATCTGCCTGACCTGCTGAATCTATCCAGCATTTTCTGTTTTTGTTTCACATGTGCAGTTTTTTGCTTCTTATTCATACTGGGTAACGGAGCTATGCCCCTAAGGGTATAAAGTGAGTATTTCTAACTGTGCATACAAAAACACTATGGATATGCGTAGATTTATAAGTAGCTTGATTTCAGACTGTTAAACATAATGGGGCTTGTAATATCTTCAAGAAAGCACACAACACACAACCTGTAAGATGGCTGCAGGTTCCGGAGTCTTCTGACCTGCTGGTCAGGTGACCTGCTCTTTATTAAACAGCACTAGTTGCAGTAACACAGGCGTCCACAGTGTGGAGCTACAGACACTACACTTCTCCCTCCTTAAAGAGTTACTATAACAAACAATCATCATACATAACTTGCATGATTATACATAACAAAGGATATGGAATTATTTTGCCATATTTACAAATCAAGCTTATTTTCTGTTTCAAAGAGGATACCTTCGCTCTCGAACAGAACCTTCCAAACATGGTGTCGAATTTAAACTCATTCGAGGCTGATCCTGAGGGAAGTTTTCCTCCAAGGGATGCCCTTGATTTCCATTTGAACTCTCTCTAACTTCAGACTGTTTGTTTTTCTGACTCGGACTCAGATTTAAATTCTGACTTTCTCTTGGATTTGTTTCCAGTACTTTGGATGTAGGATATGCTACTAGTGTATCAAAACTATCTGATAAGTCAGAAATAATTGAATCACTCCCATCTTCAACTACTTCCATGTCTGTGGGTAAAATATGATCTATGTGAACAAACCTAACCTGTTCATTATCAAACATCTTGACCAAATATGTGCGAGGACCACATATCTTCACCATTCTTCCTGGTAACCACTTTACCCATTTATGGTGATGGTTCTTCACTCTCACCTTCTGATTTAATTTCACACTTCTCTCTTTTACTCTACCTCTGTCATGATTCTCTTTCTGTCTTAATTGTGTCTCTTCTACGGACTGTGCCAAGTTTGGTTTTAACAACGAGAATCTGGTTCGTGGCTGTTGTTTGAGAAACAACTCTGCTGGTGTTCTACCAGTAGTTCTGTGAGGTGTATTGCGATACCTTATTAGAAAATTAGCCAATTTGTGGTCCAATGACAACTGTTGTTTCTTTGGATTTAGATCCAACGTTTGTTGAATGAGGGCACGTTTTACAATTTGTACAGTACGCTCTGCTGCACCATTCGAAGCAGGGTGGTACGGTGGAACCTTGGTGTGTTTCACACCATTTTTGCTCGTGAACTGTGCAAATTCTTCTGAACAAATTGTGGTCCATTATCCAAAAAAAAAATTTTCTTCTGGGAGGCCAAATTAAGAAAATAATCTTCGCAAAATGTCAAATGTTTTACTTGTTGTTATTTTCCACATTGGAAACACCTCGACCCACTTCGAATGGCTATCAATCACAATGAACAATTGTTGTCGTTTTAGCTCAGCAAAATCGATATATAGCCTTTGCCACATCCTGGGAGGCCATTTCCATGGCTGTAATGGTACTGATGGTGGTTGCTTGCTTATCGATTGACATGTCGTACACTGACTGACAATGTACTCTATATCTTTATCAAGACCTGGCCACCATAAGTAACTGCGTGCAAAACTCTTGGTGAAGCACATTCCCAAGTGCTGGTCATGGAGGTCTCCTAATAATTTGGACCTGAATTTATTTGGTATAACCACTCTTGCACCCCACATGATACAATCTTTATCGACTGATAATTCATTCCTACAAATGAAGAATGGATGAATATCATTGTCTGTTACCTGGTTTGGCCATCCGTTTGCAATAAAGTCATACACCTTTGATATAATTGGGTCATGTTTGGTTGCCCTCCCAATCTCTTCAGCTGTGACTGGCAGTTCATTGATGTATGAAAAATAGAACACCTCGTCCCTATCGGGTGTAACTTGTGATGGGAAAGGCAATCTACACATAGCATCAGCATTACTGTGATCAGCTGATCATCTGTATTCAATATCATATGTATATGCTGACAAAATCAAAGCCCATCTCTGCATTCAGGCTGCAGCTAATGTTGGAACTGGGGACTTTGGATGGAGCATTGCTGTCAGGGACGTATGGTCCATAACGAGAGTAAACTTCCGATCATACAAATATTTGTGGAACTTCTTGACCCCAAAAATTAATGCCAAAGCTTCCCTTTCGATTTGCACATAATTACGCTCACTGGCAGTGAGAGTGCGTGAAGCAAAAGCAATTGGTCTCTCCTCCTCACAACGTAATACATGAGAGATTACTGTCCCAACTCCATATGGAGAGACATCACATGCTAGCTTGATCTCCTGAGATACGTCATAGTGAATTAGCATGGTGCTCTCTACCAAGTTGCTTTTACACTCCTTGAATGCTGTATCGCATTCTTCTGACCACTTCCAATGGACCTGTTTTTTCAATAGGTCATTCAGTGGATGTAATACTGTAGCCAAATTTGGTAGGAACTTCCCATAATAGTTCAAAAGACCCCAAAATGATCGAAGTTCAGTGACATTCTTGGGAGTGGGTACATTTGTGATTGCATCCAGCTTTCCCTTGGTTGGATGTAAACCATCTTTGTCTACTCTGTACCCTAAGTACTCCACTGAGTTATGAAATAACTCACACTTGCGAGCAGACACTTGTACTCTGTGCTTCTCTAGCCGTTTCAGGACTTCATTCAGTATGTTATTATGAATTTGCCTATTTGGTGCTGAAATTAGTATGTCATCTAAATAACATACTACCCCTTCAATACCTTGCAAAATCTGGTTCATTACCCTTTGGAATATGGCAGGGGCGGAAGACACTCCAAATGGTGTTGATATAGGCCTAGATAGGTATTTGTAGTCAAGCATGCCTTCGACTCCTCATCTAGTTCAAGCTGTAAGTAAGCATTCGTAAGATCCAACTTTGAGAAAATCTGCCCCCCTGTCAGTGTTGTGAACAAATCTTCTATATTTGGCAATGTATTGGGGACATTACCCTCTAGAACTTGGTTTACGGTTACTTTATAATCACCACACAATCTTATCTAACCATCGGACTTAGGTACAACAACAATGGGTGTAGCCCAATTACATCGATTTATCTTATAAATAAAGTTCTCAGTCTCTAGTCTTTTGAGTTCTTGCTCAACTTTCTCCTTGAGTGCATATGGTATGGAACGTGGCTTGCAGTAAACCGATCTCACGTCCTTCTGTACCCTGACACTCGCCTTGAAGCCTTAGATCAGACTGCCCGTTTCGCAGAACACCTTCGGATAATTCTTGATGACATCATCCTTTGACACAAATCTAATTTCAACACAAAAAATCTCACTCCAATCCAGCGTCAGTCATCCCAACCAATTTCTTCCTAGTAAGGCAGGCGTGTCTCCTGCCACAACTATTAGAGGCAAGCTCTGAACTTGATCCTTGTATTTCACTGGTACGGTGATACAACCCACCAACGGAATGTTCTCTCCCCAGTAGCCTCGCAACTCTATCTTGGCTTTCTCCAATGAGAAATCCCACAATTTGTCAAGGTATAGCGACTCCGGTCATCATCATCTTAGGCAGTCCCTCGAAGTGAGGATGACTTGCTTCCATGCCAAAAAGGAATGAATTCACAGGTGTTTCAATTAAGGCCCTAATATTCCAGATCTCGAACTCTTGGAGGGTGGAAGATGCCTGTGCTTGGATCTTTTTAACGTGGTGTTGTGGCCGTTGCACACCAGCCACAACATGGGCTTGACAGAACTTGGTCTTTGTCCAGTGGCAAGGATTACCCAAGACGACTGGTACTGCACACACGGATGCACCAGTGTCGATTTCCATGGGTATCTTGTATCCGGCAACATCTATGTGGATTATGATACTTTTCGAATCGCCGTCCGTTAACCTCGTGCTCCTGATGACGTTTAACTCTAACATCTCCTCATCCTGTTGTTGTTCTTCCATGCTATGTAGTCTCTGGGGATTTCTACTCATAGCTTTGAAAGCTGGTTTACCCTTCAGTCGGCATGCCTTCGCAAGATGCCCAGTTTTCCTGCAGATGAAACACTCTGCCTTCACATATGGACAACTTTGAGCAATGTGTTGTCCCAGGCACCGATAGTATGACATCAATGCTCTGTTCCCATTTCCAGTTTCTGAGACTTTGGGGCCCCACCGCCTTTTACTTTGAACCTGCAGGTGATTCACCTCGGTTGTCTGATGACTGAAATTAGTATAAAATTCTTGGGAATTTTGGTCGGCCATGCTCATCGACCTCGCTGTCTGACAAGTTAAATCAAAAGTCAAGTTAGGCGTCGTCAATAACTTTCTTCTGATCGCATCATTTTTCATCCCACAAACAAAGTGGTCTCACAATGCTCAGTTCTGAAAGTCTCTGAAATTACAGTGAATAGATAGCTTTTTTAATGCGACAATGTACTCACTGATATTTTCTTCGGCCTTCTGATTTCGTATTCCGAAACGATAACTTTCAGCAATTTCTAACGGAAAGGGGCTGTAATGTTGTTCTAACTTGGTTAGAATTTGTTTCAGCGTTGTATCCTTTGGCTTGTCTGGTACAAGCAAATTTATCAGCGTTTCATACAACCTGCGCCCGGCCTCAGTTAAGAATATAGCTCTTTTTTGTTCCAACACCGCCCGGTTATTGTCTTCATTACTGGGAATTTCGATGATATTTGCAGTGAAAAGCATTTCTAGCCGATCCACATACGCTCTGAAACTTTCACGGTCGCGTTGAAATGCCCCCAAATGTCCCATAACTCCCATGGGGCAACCATTTTGACTCTGGCAGTTTAACCAAGTGTGCTCATAATTTACCTCGGATTTGTAGTTGTTTCCAAAAACAGAGAAGCTCTCAAAGTCTCTCTGTCGGCTGGCTGAATCCTTCACCTACAAAAATTTCAGCTCTGTATCATCCGATTACATCCCATTCTCATCGCCAAATGTAATATCTTCAAGAGAGCACACAACACACAACCTGTAAGATGGCTGCATGTTCCAGAATCTTCTGACCTGCTGGTCAGGTGACCTGCTCTTTATTAAATAGCACTAGCTGCAGTAACACAGGCATCCACAGTGTGGAGCTACAGACATTACAGGGCTAGAATTCCTCAAGATTCAATCCTGGCACACTGGACTTTGCAGTCGATGGGAGGGCACCTAATTTTCATGGGACAGGCAGATGGAAGCACCCATCTAGGCCAACTCTAGCACCTGTCTGTCCCATGCAGCCAGAAACTTCAACACCTATTCATCATTGGCAGGAGGGTTGCCTGATCCCCGCCTTGCCACCCCCTCCCCACCCAACAATCCTACTCATGTTTGTCTCAGGGGGCCGATCGGCAAAAGTTAAAAATAAATTGCTTATGTTTCTTTTGGGCTGCTTCTTTCTGCATTTTAATTGGTATGATAGTGGACTTTGCTATTACAAGCAGAGAATATTTTCTTACATTTAGTTAATAGGTTATAGGATTAGAAACATAGAAAATAGGTGCAGGAGCAGGCCATTCGGCCCTTCGAGCATGCACCGCCGTTCAATATGATCATGGCTGATCACGCAACCTCAGTACCCCACCCCTGTCTTCTCTCCATACCCCCGATCCCTTTAGCTGTAAGGGCCACATCTAACTCCCTTTTGAATATGTCCAACGAACTGGACTCACCAACTTTCTGTGGCAGAGAATTCCACAGGTTCACAACTCTCTGGGTGAAAAAGTTTCTCTTCATCTCGGTTCTATATGGCTTACCCCTTATCTTTAGACTGTGACCCCTGGTTCTGGACTTTCCCAACATTCTTCCTGCATCTAACCTGTCCAGTCCCGTCAGAATTTTATATGTTTCTCTGAGATCCCTTCTCATTCTTCTAAATTCCAGTGGGTATAAGCCCAGCCGATCCAGTCTTTCCTCATATGTCAGTCTTGCCCTCTCGGGAATCAGTCTGGTGAACCTTCGCTGCACTCCCTCAATAGCAAGCACGTCCTTCCTCAGAGTAGGAGACCAAAACTGCACACAATACTCAAGGTGTGGTCTCACCAAGGCACTGTACAACTGCAGTAAGACCTCCCTGCACCTATACTCAAATCCCCTCGCTATGAAGGCCAGCATGCCATTTGCCTTCTTTACTGCCTGCTGTACCTGCATGCCTACCTTCAATGACTGATGAACCATGACACCCAGGTCTCGTTGCACCTCCCCTTTTACTAATCTGCCACCATTCAGATAATAATCTGCTTTCCTGTTTTTGCCACCAAAGTGGATAACCTCACATTTATCCACATTATACTGCATCTGCCATGCATTTGCCCATTCACCTAACCTGTCCAAGTCCCCCTACAGCCTCTTAGCATCCTCTTCGCAGCTCATACGGCCACCCAGCTTAGTGTCATCTGCAAACTTGGAGATATTACATTCAATTCTTTCATCTAAATCATTGATGTATATTGTAAATAGCTGGGGTCACAGCACTGAACCCTGTGGCACACCACTAGTCACTGCCTGCCATTCTGAAAAGGACCCGCTTATTCCCACTCTTTGCTTCCTGTCAGCCAACCAGTTCTCTATCCACGTCAATACATTACCCCCAATACTATGTGCCTTAATTTTGCACACTAATCTCTTGTGTTGGACCTTGTCAAAAGCCTTTTGAAAGTCCAAATACACCACATCAACTGGTTCTCCCTTATCCACTCTACTAGTTACATCCTCAAAAAGCTCTAGAAGATTTGTCAAGCATGATTTCCCTTTCATAAATCCATGCTGACTTGGACCGATCCTGTCACTGCTTTCCAAATGCGCTGCTATTACATCTTTAATAATTGATTACAGCATTTTCCCCACCACCAATGTCAGGCTAACCGGTCTATAATTCCCTGTTTTCTCTCTCCCTCCTTTTTTAAAAAGTGGGTTTATATTAGCTACCCTCCAATCCATAGGAACTGAACCAGAGTCCATGGAATGTTGGAAAATGACCACCAATGCATCTACTATTTCTCGGGCCACTTCCTTAAGTACTCTGGGATGCAGACTATCAGGCCCAGGGGATTTATCGGCTTTCAGTCCCTTCAATTTCCCTAACACTATTTCCTGACTAATAATGATTTCCCTCAGCTAGACCCTTGGTCCCCTAGTATTTTCGGGAGGTTATTCATGTCTTCCTACGTGAAGACAGAACCCAAGTATTTGTTCAATTGGTCTGCCATTTCCTTGTTCCCCATTATGAATTCACCTGATTCTGACTGCAAGGGACCTACATTAGTCTTCACGGATTATTTTCTCTTCACATATCTATAGAAGCTTTTGCAGTCAGTTTTTATGTTCCCTGCAAGCTTACTCTCGTACTCGATTTTCCCCCTCCTAATTAAACCCTTAGTCCTCCTCTGCTGAATTCTAAATTTCTCCCAGTCCTGAGGTTTGCTGCTTTTTTTGGCCAATTTATATGCCTCTTCTTTGGATTTAACACTATCTTTAATTTCCCTTGTTAGCCATGGTTGAGCCACCTTCCCTTTTTTATTCTTACGCCGCACAGGGATGTACAATTGTTATAGTTCATCCATGTGATGTTTAAATGTCTGCCACTGCCTATCCACCGTCAACCCTTTAAGTATCATTCTCCAGTCTATCCTAGCCAATTCACGTCTCATACCGTCGAAATTTCCTTTCTTTAAGTTCAGGACCCTAGTCTCTGAATTAACTGTGTCACTCTCCATCTTAATGAAGAATTCTACCATATTATGGTCACTCTTTTCCAAGGACCCCGCATGACCAGATTGCTAATTAATCCTCTCTCGTTACACAAGACCCAACCTAGAATGGCCTGCTCTCTAGTTGGTTCCTCGACATATTGGTCTAGAAAACTATCCCTTATACACTCCAGGAAATCCTCCTCCATAGTATTGCTACCAGTTTGGTTAGCCCAATCAATATGTAGATTAAAGTCACCCATAACTGCTGTACCCTTATTGCACGCGTCCCTAATTAACTGAATAGAATGGATACCAGAAATGTTTGTCAACCAAAATTGTTCTCAAGCAAATTTATGATTGAGACCAGTGCAGAGTTTATGAAGAAGCCCGCTCAGGATTGTACAACATATATCTATGCTCCATAAAACTGAAGCCAGTGATGCAGGTTACCAAAACCAACTAGGAATAAGAACTTGCTTTCATCACCTCAGAATATCCCAAAGCACTTTTGAAGTGTAGTCACTGTTCTAAGACAGGGACACATAGCAGCCAGTTTGTACACAGAAGTGAGATAATCGACCAGCTCATGGCCTAGAAATTGGTTCGAGTACCCGGAAAACGAATTAGGTCCCTATATAGCGGGCAGGAAGCTTGTGCACATTTCTGGCATGAAGTGGGGCGCCATATTGGGTAAGGACAAAAAATATGCATCCTCACCCGATAACTCCTTTGCATATGCAAAATAATGCACCCATCATCTAATTGAGGTCCCCTCGCCAAGACTGGATTGCCTTGCGGCAGCGTCCCAGAGCAAGTGCTGCCTCCCCTAGCCGAAGTCATTATCCCGGCGCAAGTGCTGCCTCCCCCAGCCGATGTCCGTTACCCCATCGCAAGTGCATGCCCTTACACCACTCCCCAGGCTCGGAGAAACAAAGTGGCCAGATAATTGCGGGGCCCCACTTCCGGTTCCGGTTTCAGGTGCGAGGCGGAGTCCAGAGGACGCAGACGCAGAAGGAACCGAAAAGTGTTAGTACAAATAGTCACTTCATACAGTCATTAGAAGCTCCTCTCAGTTCATTGTCTTTAGTTATTTAGCCCGGTAATCTGCTACATCTGCAAAAAAAGTGTGCCAGAGAGAATAAATGTGACTCTGGCATTGATCTTTAGAAGCTTATGGCACAGAAGGTGGCCATTTGGCTCATCATACCTGTGCTGCCTCTTGAAAGAGCAGTCTTGCTTAGTCTCTGCACATTTTGTCTGTAACCCTGTAAGTTCCTCATCCTTAAGTCCCTGTCCAACTCACTTTTAAAATAATTTGTGTAATCAGCTTCCAACACTTTTTCAGGTAGCGTGTTCCAGATCCCAAGAACTGTCTGAGTAAATATATTTCTCTTCATCTCTCCACTTTTGCCAATGATTTTGAATGCATGACCTCTAGTTAATGGCCCATTTACCAGAGGGAATCATTTTGTTCTATCTACTCTATCAAAAGCTCTCATCTTGAAAACCTCTATTAGGTCACCTCTTAACCTTTTCTGTTCCAAGGAGAACAGTCCTAACTTTTCCAACCTCTCTTCATAATGGGAGTCCTTCATCCCTGGTAGCATCCTGGTAAACCTTCTCTGCATCCTTTCTAAAGCCTTTACATCTTTCCTAAAGTATGGTTCTCAGAATTGTCCACAATACTCCAGCAGCTGAGCCTTAACCAGTGATTCATAAAGTTCGAGCATGAACTCTGCTTTTATATTTGATTCCTCTATTTATAAACCCAAGTAACCCATATGCCCTTTCAACTTGCCCTATCACCTTTAAGGATTTATGTATATGGACATCAAGGTCTCTCTGCTCATCTATACTTTTCCAAATCGTGGCATTTATAGTATATTGTCTTTCCATATTAGTCCTCCCAAAGTGCATCACTTTACACTTCTCCGCATTGAACTCCATCTGCCATGCTTCTGCCCATTTCACCATCCTATCTATGTCATCCTGAAGCCTATAAGTATCCTCATCACTATCTAGTATTTTGCCAAGTTTCATATCATTTGCAAACTTTATAATGCTGCTCCCTACTCCTGAGTCTAGGTTGTTTATCAAAATTACAAAGAGTTATAGACCAGAACTGACCCTTGGTGGGGGCACCACTGCACACTACCTCCCAATCTGGAAAAACATCCAATCACCACCACCCTTTGCTTACTGTCACTGAGCCAATTTTGTATCCTTTGGGATAGTTCCCATTTTTCCCTTAATTCCATGGGCTTCCATCTTCTTAATAATCCTCCTGTGTGACACATTGTCAAATGCCTTGCAAACGTTCATGGGCCCGAAATTCAGTACCGCTGGAAAGCTGGTGCTCTCCCCACCTTTTTGTGGCCATTAACGCCAAAATGTTTTTGTTGCTAGGCCACCCCACATTGAGCTCCAAAAGTGAACAAATGAGTTCTAGTGCTAATGAACCCTTCCAAAGTGGATTTTTCAGCGGCGTGGCTGTTAGCGTTATCACCGCTGAGAAATTCAGCATGCAAGTAAGGGTTTCTAACGAGCCAACTGCTCTCGGGCCTTTTTAAAGGCCAGGGTTTGCAGCAAGGCCCTGAGGGGGGATGGAGTTTGGAAAGATGGCTAGTGTAAGAGGTGCAAGGAGAGCTAACAGGTTCACTGATATGGAGCTGGAGACATTGATGGACGGTGTGGAAGACAGAAGAAGAATACTGTTTTCTGACATGGGGAGACCTGGCAGACAGGCAGTACATAATGCATGCAGGGAGATTGCAGGGGAGATGTCAGACACCTCCATATATGTGAGGACGCACCCTCCCAGGAGGGTGCTGGCCAGTCTGCACCCAGCCCTTCCAGCTCTGGGACGACAGGGATCGTCCTTCTCTTCCTGCGCCTCCTCCTCCTCAGGTGGTACTGCTGGCTCAACCTCCAGCGGCTGTTCCCTCATGGTGGCCAGGTTGTGCAGCATGCAGCAGACCATGACAATTATGGAGACCCATTGAAGAGAGTACTGCAAGGTGTCACCAGAGTGGTGCAGGCACTGGAGCCTCTGCTTAAGGTTGCCTGCGCACTGGCGATGATGCACCTGGTGGCACAATGGACATCATTGTATGCATGCTCTGGCGGTGTCCTGGGGTTCTGCAGTGAAGTGAGCAGCCAAGTAGACAGGGGATATCCCTTGTCCCCAAGCAGCCAACCGCAATCCTGATTCGGACCGGTGAAGACGGCGGGCACACTGGTCTGGTGCAGAATGAACGAATCATGGCTGCTGCCTCCCTCGCTGCCTGTCTGTGTGGTGCTGACGGCGGCGCCTTCTCCTGCATGCCATCCTGCTTCTGACCAGGTGTCGCCCTCCCAACACTCTTCCCTTCCTCAGGGTGAACCCTGCCAAGCAGGTCTCAACAACCCACAGGACTCCACTAAAGAGTCAGACCTGAAAGTATGTGAAAACTCTCATTCAGCAGGTTTAATGGAGCCAAAACAATGAATAAAACTATTTTAAAAGCAAAATACTGCGGATGATGGAATCTGACATAAAACACTAATAATTAATAAAACTATATGAAAACATAAATACTACGGATGATGCAATCTAAACTAAAAACACTAACAGTTAATAAAACTATATGAAAACATAAATACTACAGATGACACAATCTGAAATAAAAACACTAAAATTAATAAAACTATTTCCCTACCAAAGGGCCCTGATTGTGGCAACACTTCAGCGCTGTTGTGTACTTCGCGGGGGCACTGCCTGAAGCACTCCTATCTTTTTGGAGCTGAAAATCTCTGTCCTGGCTGCTTTCCAGCGGCCCGCATGCTGCAGACCTCACCGCTGTTTCCGGCGGAAGTGAGCATCGCTCTAACCCACCCAACCACCCAGCTGAATATGGCTCGGGGAGGGAAAAGATTTTTTTCGATCGGCCGCCCAAACCCTGCGGTAGCCGTTTCTTCGGGGACGGTGAATTTCGGCCCCCATATATACAACAACTGCTGCCTAGTTCAATCTTTTCTGTTACCGCATCAAAGAATTCAATCATGTTAATCAGACACGATTCGCCTTTCACAAATCCATATTACTGTTACTTCTTTCAATTTAGTATACTGTATTTGCTGTTCACGATGCAGTCTCCTCTACAATGGGGAGACCAAACAGATTGGGTGATCGCTTTGCTGAACACCTCCATTCAGTCTGCAAGCGTGACCTTGAGCTTCCGGTTACTTGCCATTTTAATTCTTCATCCTGCTCCCACATTGATCTCTTTGTCCTTAGCCTCCTACACTGTGCGATGAAACTCAACGGAAGCTTGAGAAACTGTACCTCATCTTTCGATTCGGCACTTTACAACCTTCTGGACTTAACACCGAGTTCAACAATTTCAGATCATAACAACTGCTATTTTTTTGGACAGCAGGTCTTGGTAATGGTTCTGCTGTTGCCATTTACAACACCTCTGTACAAAGAGGGATCAGGTCTTCACCCAGCAACTCTTGTGATTATGTAGCTGTCTGAGGACAGGAACCTCCTATGTATGGGATCAAAAGTGATGCTATTCTAAGATACTGAATATTTGCAATGATGGCGTCACTCATAGCTTCAGCTATTTCGACCCTAGTTTTCTTCAGCAATCTGGGATGCCGACCTATTTAGTATCTTCTTTCTATCCTATCCAATATCTCTACTTCCCCCTCCTCTACTGCAACATCATCTTCTTTTGTGAAGATAGATGCAAAGTACTAATTCAGTACTTCAGTCATGCCCTCTGCCTTCACAAGAAAATTTCCTTTTTTGTACCTATTTGGCCCCACTATTTCTTTAACTAACTGTTTACTTTTTATATATTTAAAAAATGTCTTTGGATTCCCTTTTGTGTTACCCACTAATCTTTTCTCATACTCTCTCTTTTTTCCTTTTTGTATCCTTTTTCAATTTCCCCTGATATTCTGCCTGGTTTTCAATTATATTTTGTACCTGACATTTATCATAAACCTTTTTCTGTTTTATTTTAACCTCTATTTCTTTTGTCATTCAGGGAGCTCTAGCTTTGAAATATCTGCACCTTGAAGGCCTGTTGTTGCTCATTTATTGTTTTCCTGGCCAATCTTTGTTTCCAGCCCACCTGTGATAGATCCCTTCTCAAATCAAACTAATTATATTATGATCACTATTACCCAGATGTTCTCCCACTACAATAAGCTCCACTTGCCCTACCTCACTCCCCAGAACTAAATCCAGCACTGCTTTCTTCCTCATTGGGCTAGATCCATACTGATTAAGGAAGTTCTCCTGTACACATTTTAGGAATTCTTCACCCACTTTGCTCTTTACTCTGTTTCCCCCTCCTGTCTAAATTAGGGTAATTGACATCCCCTACTATTGCTGCTCTATTATTTTCACATTTCTCTGAAATGTGCCTACAGATTTGCTCCTCTATCTCCTTCTCACTATTTGTGGGTCCATTGTAAACACCCAGCAATGTAACAGCTCATTTTCTGTTCCTTAACTCTAATCAAATAGATTCAGTCTTTGAACCCTCTGGTATATCGTTCCTCTGTATAACTGTAATATTATCCTTGATTAATACTGCCACTCCTCCTCTTGTCTTTTTTACTTCCCTATTTAGTTCATATTTCTGCCCATGTTTAAGCCAGGTCTCCATTATAGCAACTATGTCATAACCCCATGTGGCAACTTGCACCTGTAACTTGTCTACCTTATTTCCGTCACATTAACACCCATGCATTCCAATGCCATGATAGTTTACTTTGCTTCTTCCTCCATCTAATTCTTGCTCTTTCTACACTATTCTTTGTTCTATTTCTGTTCGTCCCTCCTAGCTTTCTATTCACCTTGTTGTTGTCATCTCTCTACTGCTGCATCCTAGTGCCACTCACCCCCCACCCCTACCAAATTAGTTTAAACCCTCTCTCATTGCACTAGTTAATCTCCCTGCTAGGACAATGGTCCCAGCCATGTTTCGGAACAACACATCCACCTTGTAATGGTCTCTCCTGCCCCAAAACGGGTCCCAATCCCACAGGAATCTGAAGCCCTCCCTCCTGCACCACTTCTCCAGCCATGCTTTCACCTACACTATCTTCCTGTTTCTGTACACACTAGTACATGGCACTGGGAGTAATCCAGAGATTACACCTTTGAGGTCCCGTTCTATAATCTTTTTCCAAGCTCCTGAAACTCAACCCTTTTCCTTTCTATGTCATTGGTTCTAACATGCACCATGACTTCTGGCTGTTCCCCTTCCTCTTGCAGAATGTCCCGCACCCGTTTAGTGATAATCGTTCTCAGGGAGGCAACACACTATTCAGGACTCGCATCTGCAGTTGGACAAACAACTGTCTATTCTCCAAACTATCGAATCCCCTATTAAATGTAGTATCTCCAAATTTGCGGATGACACTAAGTTGGGTGGCAGTGTGAGCTGCGAGGAGGAGGCTATGAGGCTGCAGAGTGACTTGGATAGGTTAGGTGAGTGGGCAAATGCATGGCAGATGAAGTATAATGTGGATAATTGTGAGGTTATCCACTTTGGTGGTAAAAACAGAGAGACAGACTATTATCTGAATGGTGACAGATTAGGAAAAGGGGAGGTGCAACGAGACCTAGGTGTCATGGTACATCAGTCATTGAAGGTTGGCATGCAGGTATAGCAGGCGGTTAAGAAAGCAAATGGCATGTTGGCCTTCATAGCGAGGGGATTTGAGTACAGGGGCAGGGAGGTGTTGCTACAGTTGTACAGGGCCTTGGTGAGGCCACACCTGGAGTATTGTGTACAATTTTGGTCTCCTAACCTGAGGAAGGACATTCTTGCTATTGAGGGAGTGCAGCGAAGGTTCACCAGACTGATTCCCGGGATGGTGGGACTGACCTATCAAGAAAGACTGGATCAACTGGGCTTGTATTCACTGGAGTTCAGAAGAATGAGAGGGGACCTCATAGAAACGTTTAAAATTCTGATGGGTTTAGAAAGGTTAGATGCAGGAAGAATGTTCCCAATGTTGGGGAAGTCCAGAACCAGGGGTCACAGTCTAAGAATAAAGGGTAAGCCACTTAGGACCGAGATGACGAGAAACTTCTTCACCCAGAGAGTGGTGAACCTGTGGAATTCTCTACCACAGAAAGTTGTTGAGGCCAATTCACTAAATATATTCAAAAAGGAGTTAGATGAAGTCCTTACTACTAGGGGAATCAAGGGGTATGGTGAGAAAGCAGGAATGGGGTACTGAAGTTGCATGTTCAGCCATGAACTCATTGAATGGCGGTGCAGGCTAGAAGGGCCGAATGGCCTACTCCTGCACCTATTTTTTATGTTTCTATGTTTCTAACAGCTGCATTTCTACACTTCCTTGTGTCCCCTGTGCAGCTGAATCTTCCAAGGTGCCATGGATTTTCTTCTGACTGTTTTACTCCGAGGTGTCATCACCTTCACTAGTGTTCAACATCAAATACAGGTTTGTGAGTGCTACATTCCCAGAGGACTCTTGCACTGCCTGCTTGTTCCTCCTGGTCTGCCTTGTGGTCACCGACTCCATCTCCTCCTGAACTCTCTGTAGCTGCAGGTTGACCACCTCCTGAAAAGTGCTAGCATCGAAACTCTCAGCTTTCTGTATGCACAATAGTGATGCCAACCTCCCTTGATCTCGAACTCGGGCATTTGGTGGTACTTCTTTCATATGTGATTTTCCAGGATGCAAAAACTGTTCTGGAGTTCCCACATGGCACAGGATATGCATGCAACGGGCTCCAGCTGTCCTGTCATGTTAGTTAACAGTTATTTCAAACTTTTTTTTAGGTTAAAGGCTATGGGCTAGATTTTCCATTATTTTGTCATGCATAACGCTCACTTATTGTCCATTTTAACGCTGAAATGAGGTGTAACGTCCAGATATCGCCCATTTAGCCACAAAATGGAAACTGACGCCCATTTTTTGGACACTTATTGCCGAGCATTAATGCCGGGAAAAAATATATATTGCCCGCCCACTTTTTTTGGGCAGAATCATCAGAATGGGCAAACCTAACGTCCGTAATATCACCCAGCGTTACTTTCGGCATGTAATTAACGCCGAGATTTAATAATACCAACCGTCCACTGTTTTTTGACGTAAAGATCACATTTGCCAAAACTAACGCCCAGTATATCGCCCAGTATATTACTTTCGGCACCTCGCACACATCTCGCTAGCAATATCACTTGCCGAGAAAAACGCTGGGAAAACTAACCGGAACTACTCACAGTGGTATGGCTGCCATGTTCTAAATCGCAGGTCGCATCATTTAAAAGGCTGCTCTGCTTCAACCTCGGGGGAGTTCGGATATACTCGGGAAGTGTTTGGAGCTGATGTGAACATCTGAACAAACATCTTTTGATACTGTGGACGATTGGAATTTACTAAGTGTCTTAGTGGGGACATTCATTTTTTGTGAACAATCAGTGGAAAACATAGCTATTGGAATGGGGCCTGTTATTTCTTACCCTCTCTTGATGACCACTCATATGCTGCAGACACGAGATGGCAGAAGGTACACTCAACAGCATCATGTGCCCAATGTAAGACGTGACAGACTGATGAGGAGGACCAGATGTTACACCCCCTGCAAATACAGGGAGAAGCAGTCTTACCTCAACTTGTGCGACACCACCTGCTTTAGGAGACTGCGCTTCCACAAAGAGGTTAGCAGTGAGATATGCCAGCTCATAAGAGGAGATCTGCAGTCTGCCAGCACCATCAGGACTGCACTGTCCGTCGAGGTCAAGGTCACCCCAGCACTTTCGTTCTACATGTCAGGTTCCTTTCAGGCTTCAGCTGGCAACATTTGCTGTATATCACAGCATGCCACACATTGCTGCATTAGACAGGTCACTGAAGTCCTGTACGCACGCAAGATGGATTTTATCAGCTTCCTTATGACCAGGGAAGCTCAGACTGAGAGGGCTTTAGGATTCTACCAAATTGCTAACTTCCCCAAAGTGCAGGGAGCAATAGACTGTAGATCGTGATGCGGGCACCTTTTCAGGATGCAGAGGTTTTCAGGAACTGCAAGGGATTCCACTCCCTGAATGTGCAACTCATTGTCGACCACCAGCAAATTATTATGGCAGTGAATGCTAAATTTCCAGACAGCATCCATGATGCTCACATCCTGCATGAGAGCACTGTATCTGACTTGTTTACCAATCAGGCACAAGGTCAATGCTGGATGCTTGGTGACAAAGGATATGGCCTCGCCACCTGGCTGATGACCCCACTGCCTGACACCCACACTGAAGCCGAGAAGCGATACAATGAGAGCCATACAGCCACTCGCAATATCGTCGAGAAAACCATTGGAGTGATTAAGCAGCGTTTTGGATGCCTGGACCACTCAGGAGGCGAGCTCCAATACCACCCTGAGCAGCTAGCTCAATTCATGGTGGTGTGCTCCATGCTGTACAACTTGGCTATCAGGAGGAGACAAGAATTGCCAGAAGGGTCTAACGATCCACCTCAGGAGAGAGAGAAAGAGGAGGACGAGGAGGTGGATGCTGACATCGGGCCAGACAATCAGGCTGATGCTGAAGCCATGCCCCCACCCCCCTGTAGACCACAGGAAAGGTCCCATGGTGGCATCATAGCTGCAATACTCTTACGTCAGGAGCTCATAAATGAGTGCTTTGCTTGAAAGAATGTTGGTGGTATTTACAAAGCTGACACACTGCTGGGTGTGCAAGTCATACATCAATGGTGGGCATCACCTTGGTGACAGTAAAGTTTAAGTTGATTCAAGTTAAATGTAATTATACCCTTTGATGTTAAGGAATCACCAGTGTGTAATGGTGCAGCTATCTGAGACAATGCGCAACAAGGTTATGTTAAATAAAAAACATTTAATCCGACCATTTGTCTGTACCATCATAAGTGTATCTGTAAAAACCACCCACCCCACCCCCACCCCAGCCCACAACAAATTTATCATATTTACATCGTTACAATGGTCCCCATTTCCAGCAAAACAGAACACAAATGCAAACCAACAAGGTAGCCCCCTCGCCCCGACCCTCCCATCAAAATAGGAGCAGCAACCTAAAAATATGCCCCAGACAACACCTGCGGCCGTGCACCTCACTTTCCTTCCCCCTCCCCCCCCCTGCTTCTCCTCCCCAACTCTACCCCTTCGCCTCCTGACCCCAAGCTGCCTGGCTGAGGAGCTCCTCAGGCAATGCTTCATTGGCAGGGGGGATGATGGCAGAACCGCTGCTTGGATGGATACGGGAGAGGGCGGTCCCGAGGTGGGAACGTGCTCCGAGCCAGAAGCAAGATTTTGCTCCTGGCTCTCATGTGTTGTTGGCAATGGGGGTGCAGCACCTTGGGGTGCAGTGCTGCGCTCTGGGACCACTGGGAGCCCTCTGCCACCAGTGTTCCTGGCTAACAGCTCCAGGGCCTCCTCCATCCCTTCCATGTTATGTATTATTTGTTGGACAAAAACTCGGTGCCAACTATGTTCTTGGTGCTTAGTAGGCTTTTTGCAATCTCCTTTGTGCCTCCCACAACAGCCAAACAAGCACACACCACACCCACACATGTTTTCAGTCCCTCTCTGCTCCCTCTCTCTCTGTCTCCTCTTCGGCACATGTAATGATGACCCCTGACCTCCTGAATTGCAGGAATCGAGTGTTGCCATGCCGTTGCTAAGGACAGTGACATTTTATGGCAGAAGGTCAGAGAGATTTAACGCTAACTCCCATTTAATTTCACTCGCGGTAACGCCCAATTTTTAAAATGGAGACTAGAGGCTTTGAAAATGGGCGACAGGCTGGCGATCTGAAAACCCATTTTACCGCCCATGCTGGAAATAACACCCATTTTTGAGCAATATGCACAAAAGTGTAAAATCTAGCCCTATGTAACTGTTTAGCTAACACATTGGGCCCAAGATTCCACATGATTTGCGCCTGATTTTTAGGAGCAACTGGTGGAGAACGGACTATCTTAGAAATCGCAATTCTCCACATTTTTTTTCTGCAGTTCTAGTCAGGTAGAACAGTTCTACTTTGGAACAGAATTTTTTCTTCAAAAGGGGGCGTGTCCGGCCACTGATGCCTGATTTGAAAGTTTCCACAGTGAAAACGTACTCCAAACTAAAGTAGAATGGAGCAAGTGAAGATTTTTGCAGAACTGAAAAAACCTGTTCTACACATTAAAAAATCAGGCGCAGGTTACAAATTAGGCGTCCAGAACGAGGTGGGGGGGAAGGGAAGTCATTAAATTCTATAATAAATCCTTATTTATACTTATACAAATATTATACAAATAAATCCAACCTGAATAAACATTTATAAGCAAAAAAAAGATTAAATAAACCATCTTCCTACCTGTGTGAAAGTGCTTCAGCCAGGGAGAATTCTGCAGCCGTTCGTGCCGCTGAGCGGGAGGGGGGGGGGGAGGAGAAAGCTGTTTGTTGCCGCGGAGGGGAGGGAGGGGAAGGAGACAGTGAGAAGGGTAGCCTCAGTGCTGATGGCAATGTGATTTTATTAAAAAATGTTCAAAAATTAAACAGCGACAAAGAACTACAAAAATGGCCGAGAGCCAATGTTTTTTTCACACTGAGCATGCGCGAACGCTCCAACGCGCACGTGCAGCGTTGCCGGCAGGAAAAAAGCTAATTTAAATAGTACCCGCCCCCTCCCGCTTACAAAATCGGTGCGAGTGTAGGCTCCGCCCCCCTGGGCGCTGCGCCAAACAGACAAGGAGCTGCAAAGCGCTCGAGAATAGCGCGGTTTTTTTCTGGCGCCGTTTTAGGCGCGAAAAACGGGCGCCCAGCTCGGAGCGGCGCCCGTTTTTTATCCTGTGGAAACTTGGGCCCTAAAACTCTAAAACGGCCACTAATCACTAAAAACACAACCAATAAATTAAATACTTACATTAACCATCATCATCATCATCATCATAGATAGTCCCTCGGAATTGAGGAAGACTTGCTTCTGAAGTGAGTTCTTTGGCAGCTGAACAGTCCAATACGAGAGCCACAGACTTTGTCACAGGTGGGACAGATAGTTGTTGAGGGACGGGTTGGGTGGAACTGGTTTGTCGCACGCTCTTTCCGCCATCTGCGTTTGATTTCTGCATACTCTCGCCGTTGAGACTCGAGGTGCTCAGCGCCCTCTCGGATGCACTTCCTCCGCTTTGGGCGGTCTTGGGCCAGGGATTCCCAGGTGTCAGTGGGGATGTTGCTCTTTATCAGGGAGGCTTTGAGGGTGTCCTTGTAGCGTTTCCGCTGCCCATCTTTGGCTCGTTTTCCATGAGAGAGCTCCAAGTAGAGCACTTGCTTTGGCATGCGGACTATGTGGCCTGCCTAGCAGAATTGATCAAGTGTGGTCAGTGCTTCAATGCTGGGGATGTTAGCCTGAATGTGGACGCTGATGTTGGTGCACCTGTCTCCCAGGGGATTTGTAGGATCTTGCGGAGACATCGTTGGTGATATTTCTCCAGCAACTTGAGGTGTCTACTGTACATGGTCCATGTCTCTAAGCCATACAGGAGGGCAGGTATTACTACAGCCCTGTAGACCATGAGCTTGGTGGCAGTTTTGAGGGCCTGGTCTTCAAACACTCTTTTCCTCAGGCGGCCGAAGGCTGCACTGGCGCACTGGAGGCGGTGTTGGATCTCATCGTCAATGTCTGCTCTTGTTGATAGGAGGCTCCCTAGATATGGGAAATGGTCCACGGTGTCCAGGGCCATGCCGTAGATCATGACGACTGGGGGGCAGTGCTGTGCGGTGAGGACAGGCTGGTGGAGGACCTTTGTCTTACGGATGTTTAGCGTAAGGCCCATGCTTTCGTATGCCTCAGTAAATACGTCGACTATGTCCTGGAGTGCAACACATTAACCAATAAACAAAATACTTACCTGCAACTTGCCTGCTCACTCCACGCTCTGTGCTGACAATTATGTCTCTTTTTGAGTTTTTCCCTCTGTTTGTCTGATATCTGCCGCTTTGCTTCTGGCTCTCCCACGCTGTTTAAACACAGGTTAGCAAGGCCATACAAAAAGCAAACCAAACATGAGGGTTTATTTCTAGAGGAATAGAATTGAAAAGTAGGGAAGTTATGCTGTATCGAACCTTGGTCAGACCACATGGAGTACTGCGTGCAGTTCTGATCACCATATCGTAAAAAGGATAAAGAGGCACTGGAGAGGATGAAGAGAAGATTTACAAGGATGATATCAGAAATGTGAGGGTATACATATGAGGAAAGGATGAACAGGCTGGGTCTCCAAAGCTCCATAAAATGAAATCACTACCAAAACTTTGCTTGGCTGCATTTAATGCTAAAGGCCTAATTTGTTTATTTAAACAAATTGAAGATTACTAGCTTTAAAGAACTGCAGTTCAACATGGGCAGTCCCTCGAAATCGAGGAAGACTTGTTTCCACTCTAAAAGTGAGTTCACAGATGACTGTACAGTCCAATACGAGAATTACAGTCACTGTCACAGGTGGGTACAGACAGTCGTTGAAGGAAAGGGTGGGTGGGAAGTCTGGTTTGCCGCACGCTCCTTCCGTTGCCTGCGCTTGTTTTCTGCATGCTCTCGGCGACGAGACTCGAGGTGCTCAGCGAACTGCAGTTAAAATGCTGTTGAGCATAGTTAGCCAGTGTCAGCTTGGGCTGAAGGTTGTTATAAAATCTCTCTCACAAAGGTGATGTCATTATACAGAATTAAAGCCCAAAGCTGCCAATTCTAATTTATTTGAAGTGAAACTCACTCATTTTTTGTTTAAAAATATGGCCTATTTTCATGTTTAGTGCTCCTAAGTGTTTCCAGTCTACTTCATTCTTTTCAGTGGTAAATCTCATCCATATCATAGAAACATAGAAACATAAAAAATAGGTGCAGGTGTAGGCCATTCGGCCCTTCGAGCCTGCACCTCTATTCAATAAGATCATGGCTGATCATTCCCTCAGTACCCCTTTCCTGCTTTCTCTCCATACCCCTTGATTCCTTTAGCCGTAAGGGCCATATCTAACTCCCTCTTGAATATATCCAATGAACTGGCATCAATAGCTCTCTGCGGTAGGGAATTCCACAGGTTAATAACTCTCTGAGTGAAGAAGTTTCTCCTCATCTCAGTCATAAATGGCCTACCCCTTATCCTAAGACAGTGTCCCCTGGTTTTGGACTTCCTCATCATCGGGAACATTCTTCCCGCATCTAACCTGTCCAGTTCCATCAGAATCTTTTAAGTTTCTATGAGATCCCCTCTCATCCTTCTAAACTCCAGTGTATAAAGGCCCAGTTGATCCAGTCTCTCCTCATATGTCAGTCCCGCCATCCCGGGAATCAGTCTGGTGAACCTTCGCTGCACTCCCTCAATAACAAGAATGTCCTTCCTCAGATTAGGAGACCAATACTGAACACAATATTCCAGGTGAGGCCTCACCAAGGCCCTGTGCAACTGCATTAAGCTCCCTGCTCCGATACTCAAATCCCCGAGCTATGAAGGCCAACATTACATTTGCCTTCTTCACAGCCTGCTGTACCTGTATGCCAACTTTCAATGACTGATGAACCATGACCCCCAGGTCTCATTGCACCTCCCCCTTTCCTAATCTGCCGCCATTCAGATAATATTCTGCCTTCGTGTTTTTGGCCCCAAAGTGGATAACCTCACATTTATCCACATTATACTGCATCTGCCATGCATTTGCCCACTCACCTAACCTGTCCAAGTCACTCTGCAGCCTTTTAGCGTCCTTCTCACAGCTCACACCGCCACCCACTTTAGTGTCATCTGCAAACGTGGAGATATTACACTCAATTCCTTCATCTAAATCATTAATGTATATTGTAAAGAGCTGGGGTCTCAGCACTGAGCACTGTGGTACTCCACTAGTCACTGCCTGCCATTCTGAAAAGGACCCATTTATCCCGACTCTCTGCTTCCTGTCTGCCAGCCAGTTCTCTATCCACGTCAGTACATTACCCCCAATACCATGTGCTTTGATTTTGCACACCAATCTCTTGTGTGGGACCTTGTCAAAAGCCTTTTGAAAGTCAAAATACATCACATCCACTGGTTCTCCCTTGTCCACTCTACTAGTTACATCCTCAAAAAATTCCAGAAGATTTGTCAAGCATGATTTCTCTTTCATAAATTCATGCTGACTTGGACCGATCCTGTCACTGCTTTCCAAATGCACTGCTATTTCATCTTTAATAATTGATTCCAGCATTTTCCCCACTACTGATGTCAGGCTAACTGGTCTATAATTACCTATTTTCTCTCTCCCTCCTTTTTTAAAAAGTGGGGTTATATTAGCTACCCTCCAATCCATAGGAACTGATCCAGAGTCTATAGAATGTTGGAAAATGACCACCAATGCATCCACTATTTCTAGGGCCACTTCCTTAAGTACTCTGGGATGCAGACTATCAGGCCCCGGGGATTTATCAGCCTTCAATCCCATCAATTTCCCTAACACAAGTTTCCGCTTTATAAGGATATCCTTCAATTCCTCCTTCTCACTAGACCCTCAGTCCCCTAGTATTTCCAGAAGGTTATTTGTGTCTTCCTTCGTGAAAACAGAACCAAAGTATTTGTTTAACTGGTCCGCCATTTCTTTGTTCCCCATTATAAATTCACCTGAATCTGACTGCAAGGGACCTACGTTTGTTTTCACTAAGCTTTTTCTCTTCACATATCTATAGAAGCTTTTGCAGTCAGTTTTAATGTTCCCAGCAAGCTTCCTCTCATAATCTATTTCCCCCCTCCTAATTAAACCCTTTGTCCTCCTCTGCTGTATTACAAAATTCTCCCAGTCCTCAGGTTTGCTGCTTTTTCTGGACAATTTATATGCCTCTTCCTTGGATTTAACACTATCCTTAATTTCCCTTGTTAGCCACGGTTGAGCCATCTTCCCCGTTTTATTTTTACTCCAGACAGGGATCTACAATTATTGAAGTTTATCCATGTGATCTTTAAATGTTTGCCATTGCCTATCCACCGTCAACCCTTTAAGTATCACTCACCAGTCTATTCTAGCCAATTCACGTCTCATACTATCGAAGTTACCTTTCCCCAAGTTCAGGACCCTGAATTAACTGTGTCATTCCCCATCTTAATAAAGAATTCTACCATATTATGGTCACTCTTCCCCAAAGGGTCTCGCACAACAAGATTTCCTAGATTGACAGCTCTGAAACAAAGAAAATAACTTGCATTTACCTTTCACGACCTCAGGACATCCCAATCCTGTTGCAGCCAATGAAGTACTTTTGAAGTATGGTCCCTGTTGTAATGTAGCAATTTGCACACAGCAAGCTCTCACAAACAGCAGTGGAATAAATTACCAGATCATCTGTTTTTGGTGTTGGTTGAGGGATAAATGTTGACCAAGTCACCAGGAGAACTCCCCTGCTCGTCTTGGTGTGGGGCTATAGGATCTTTTAAGTCTATCTGAGAGGGTGGACGGGACCTCCGTTTAACATCCCATCGCAAAGGTGACAGTATTGCACTAGATTATGTGTTTAAGTGGGGTTTGAATACATGACTTTTTGTTCCAGAGGTGAGAATGTTATCTTATGGCAAGGCTAATACTTTGCATCACGCTCCCTTTTGCAACCGCATGAAGAAAAATACAAATATATTTCCCTGAAACGCAGATTTCATGGTGATGTTCTGCATGCATGTCTGCCGTCCGTTTTCATTCTGTCTGGTTTAATGATTCATGCAGCGCGCAGCCCAGCATAACCTGGAAATCAGCCCCACAGAAAGTTATGAGCCACTGGTGACTTAATTCACAGCTGGAGTTACTGTTAAACTACAAAAAAACAACAGTATTCAACGGTTCAGAAAAAACGGGGGCACTGGCAATTCTACCAATATTGGGTTGACATAAATGAACATATCCTTGTATGAAAAAATATGTTTTCCAATAAAAAAAAGGCACAGGTTATGTTAAATTAAATTAAACAACATAAAAACAAGCTTTAAAATCTTCCATCTTTGAAAACCACATACAGATAGCCACAGCCACCGAAGTGGGCTGAGCAATATTTCAGCGACCCAATCGCAAGACAGTTATTCGAATGAGCCGAGCTATAAAACCGACTCGTGAAAGTTACGTCGAGTCCACATACATTGTATGATTCATTGGAGCCCCGTGGTCATGGCTTTAATATGGAGTGTGCTGTTTGTTGCAGCGTTCGGTAAGTAATCTTTATTCTTGACAGTACTTCAACTTGATTTTACAATACTTTTCTTTGAGATGCCTTGCCTTGTCAGGAATAAAACAATACTTCAGTGTTGCTTCCTTTCAGACTATTTTTGAACAGTTAACGTGAATGGATGTTGTTTTGTCAAGGAAGCTTTTATACCACAGCGCCAGGACGGAAAATAATTCCATTTTACTTTTTTTAAAGGATTGGTATCTTCCGAACGCTACATCGCTGATATAAACATGGTAGGAATTCGGGGAACAGTGGAGTTTAACACCACTTCTCAGTGGATCATAATAAATTTGCCGGCGACTTGCGGCCAATTTAACATTTCCTTGCATGAATTCCCAGTCATGTACGGCAATTCCGAGGACCCCTGCAACGAGTCAAACATCGGTGAGAAAATTTATGGATTCATGGCGAACAGTTCGAATGAGGCACTGATGGAGAGCCGGCTTTTTCAGCTCAAATCTAACCTCTCCGATCTGTCAGTCATTATCGAGGGCTGTGGAAACGCAAGTAAAGCGTGCGGCACTGTAAGGAAAGTTGGGAACACCAAGACCTGGCAGGGGAAATTTTTCTCCTCCATAGCCGGAGACGTCTACATCCGCCAGAATGATGGAGAGAGCTGGGCAAGGATACTGACCGATCTGATGGCGATTAACGACAGCGAGTTGGAAATGAACGTGTCTCTCTACCTGCAAGTCGGGGCAGCGAGCTGTACCCCACCAGCACAGATCAACGGGCCAAACAATTGGACATTGCTTGGCACGTTCAAAGTGGGCACCCCTTTAAATCCTGTAAAAAGTCGCAGTGATGGAGTCACACTACTAGACAGGAACCCCAAACAATTCCTGTACATGTACGATGGCACCGAGTGGTCTTGCACTGAAGTTCGGGCGGTAGAAGTAAAGCAGGTCTGGGCTTACATAGATATGAATGCTGTCAAAGGAATTTTCAAGTTTCGTCAAGTTTCCCCATTTGACACCACGGACTACACTGTGTCTCTGATGAATCTGCGGCAGCAGGCTAGTGCTTATCATGTCCACAATTTCCCAGTGCCTCAGCGCCGTACTCGAGATGATCAGCTTTGTGGAAATGATAATGTAGGAGGGCACTGGGATCCATTTGGGAAGGTTTCTTCCAGTCCTTCCTATCCCCGACACACAAATGAAACGCATGATCAGTATGAAATAGGGGACTTGAGTGGAAGACATGGCTTTTTAAAAGGACTGGACAAGTTTGAAAGCACTTTTCAGGACTGGAATCTCCCATTGTTTGGGCAGAATAGCATTGTTGGACGTTCTGTAGTTGTCCACCACCCCAATTCAACTCGATGGCTGTGTGCTACAATTGGATACCCTGGAGAAGTCATAACAGCAGTAGCCATATTTAAGAGCCCAGTGGCAGGAAGAATCATTTTTCGACAGCTGAAAAATAATCCCTATTCAGATTTATCCATTTTTATGGACCTTTCTTATGCCAGCTCATCTGTCGCTACAACAGTTGATCACCTTTGGCACGTTCATGAATATCCCATCAGTTCTGAGTTGGATTCTGACTCAAACATTTGCTTAAGTACCAAGGCTCATTTTAACCCTTTCAAAGTAGATGTTGGTAGTAAGTATAACATGGAGTGTAGCCCGGACTGCCCTTTCCGATGTGAAGTTGGTGACTATGCTAAGAAACATAAAACAATAAAACTCACCAACCTTACCGGAGCAGTAGACACCAAGTACTTCTTTACTGATCGTACTTCAGCACTTGCTGGGCCACTGTCCATTGTTCCTCGGTCAGTGGTCATTCATGGAAAAAATCACGTATCCTCTCGCTTAGCTTGTGCTAATGTAACTTTTCTTCGTCCAGCTTCAGTGGACATAGATTCATGGAAGGGTGTTGGAACAGTAAATGGAAATGTGAGATTTGAACAACTTTCTGATTTGGACCGTACTATTGTGTATGTTAAACTAACAGATCTGAATGGTGAAGCAGGAACTTACAACATCCACACACTTCCCATCAAAACCGATTCATCCAGCACCAATGCTTGTTCTGACACTAGTCTTAATGGCCGTTACAACCCATTCCCTGTGAATAGATCTTTGTACCCTGAGCCAGGCAATGGTACAGTTGATCAGTATGATGTTGGTGATATCAGTGGGAAATTTGGAACACTGACTGGTCTGAACCAAACAACTGAAAAGTACATGGACAGGAACATGCCCTTGTTTGGAACTCACAGCATTGTAAGACGCTCATTGGTTATTTATCAAGCAAACGGATCACGGTAAGTTCTACAAACATCAATTTTCCTGCTGCTTGAGGCTGATTCACTACTCTTCTCAATACTCTAGACATTTTAGGCTTTGAATTTTAGGTATCCAAAAGTATATTTTCGTTTCTCCCAATTTACTTCTCTCTTCAAAAAGGTGTCTTAAACAGGGATACCATTCCATGGGCACTGGCAGCTAGCTACTCACTACCTTGCCCAAGTGGCTGGTCTTTTTATGTGTAAGCCCAGATAGTGAGTGACAGCAACTGACTGAACTTTGGGCCGTGTTCTAGCCCAATCCTGTTTTGATCCAACCATGCATACTTTCCATCAGAGATCACTGGATGGAGATTTGGAATGAAAGCCCTGGCTGATAGGTCTCCTGCTAACTTTGAAGCATTGGTTCAACTGTGCTGCCATCCTGTGAAATCTGATAACAACACAAACTAGGGATCAATCATCGGACTTTCTTGATCTGTATGGCTCAATGGATTTCAAAGTTGGGGAGAAGTTAAACGAAAAGGTGGGAGTTTAGCATTGCAGGTACAGCAAGTGATCAGGAAGGCCAATGGAATCTTGGTCTTTATTGCAAAGGGGATGGAGTATAAAAGCAGGCAAGTCTTGGTACAGTTATACAGGGTATTGGTGAGGCCACACCTGGAATACTGCATGCAGTTTTGGTTTCCATACTTACGAAAGGACATACTTGCTTTCGAGATAGTTTAGAGAAGGTTCACTAGGTTGATTCTGGAGACGAGGGGGTTGACTTATGAGGAAAGGTTGAGTAGATTGGGCCTCTACTCATTGGAATTCAGAAGAATGCGAGGTGATCTTATTGAAATGTATAAGATTATGAGGGGGATTGAGAAGGTGGATGCAGAGAGGATGTTTTCGCTGATGAGGGAGACTAGAACTAGAGGGCATAATCTTAGAATAAGGTGCCGCCCATTTAAAACCGAGATGAGGAGAAATTTCTTCTGAGTTGTAAATCTGTGGAATTCGCTGCCTCAGAGAGCTGTGGAAGCTAAGACATTGAATAAATTTAAGACAGAAATAGACAGTTTCTTAAACGATAAGAGGTTACGGGTAGCGGGCAAGGAAGTGGATCTGAGTCCATCAGTCAGATCAGCCATGATCTTATTGAATGGCGGAGCAGGCTCAAGGGGCCATATGGCCTACTCCTGTTCCTATTTCTTACATTCTGGAATAAGAACATAAGAATATAATGCAGATCACTTGGCCTTGCATTCTGGAATGCTAAACTCCTACCTTTTTGCTTAACTTCTCCCCAACTTTGAAAAGCCTACAATCTAATTCTTCTAACGTGCCATTTGTTAACTCCTCTAATTATTTTCCTGTTGCTCTTTGGTGTCTGTTTATGAATCTGTGATGTGTCATGGGATATTTACTATGTTAACTGTTGTAATGTTGTAATTCCACTCCCTGTATCTAATTTTAAATCAACAACAGCATAAGCCTGCATTCGAGCCAGGAGGGAAAGTTGCCTTCAGCTGATTTGCACATATTTTATAAGGCTGAGTTCACCTGTTTGAACTGGGCAGACCTAGTGGTTTGAAATGACTGTTTTCAAGGCTGCTCCCATTGTCAGATGTAGGACTTATCCACTAATAACAATGTAAGTACTGACTGTGAGATGGAGACTGGCACTAGTGAGTTAAAAGCAATAGGTCAGTGTGGTCCGTAATATGATGGACCTATTCTACCTGTACCCCTCAAAAGATAAGTTCAAACTGCTGCTATCATGTGTTTTACTCACTAGCACCTTAAATGCTGGCTTTAAACAGGAATGTATTTAACATGTTATCGAATGAAGTGCTTGCTAATTGTGATACCAGCTGTTAACTTTCGCTATGGGTGGGGAGGTGAGGACTGGCAGAGATTCCATTAGATAGAGAGAGTCAAGGAATTGGGTGAAGACCGACACAGACTTGGGGTGCAGAGTATGCATGCACAGTGCATCTCTATGCTTCTTCCTCAGTGTCTAATAAAACTCTGGCAATGTCTTTCTAAAATGCTGACCATGCCTTCTGTCTAAAAATTGTTAAATATTAAGTGGGATCACGACTAGAATCTAACACTAAAATACAAGAACATTTGTTGCTCGATGATCATGTTTCCTTTTCCTGAAGAACAGAGACTGGTTCTTAAGCTCGTAAATCCATGTAATACTGCAGTTCTAGGCCAGAAGGTAATAAATTATTTAGAAAGATTACTTTGATATAGGTGGATCAATTGGTTGGGTTGACATCTTTAATGTTGATGTGTCACGTATTATATTTAGTGTCTTCTATTATTTCCCAAGAAGACATACTTTGCCTGTGATACAAAGTGAAAGTTTTGGGAGACTAGATATCATGGTCAAGAAATTGAATTGCGCCCGAATTGGGGCTTGACCCTGGTGCTGCACACTCTGTCCGCACCTGATAACCATGGAAAATAGGTCCGCTGGTCTCGTTCGTTTATTATCGGCAAGTGCTAATTGCAGCACTAGACATAACCAAGATCAGGCACATCCTGGATGCCTACGCAAGAAACTTTACTACTAAGGCGGGTGGCTCACTTCCACCGTGTAATAGTACACATACGCCGTCCGCCATAATCCAGAATGATACCAGGGCTTATGGGGTTAAACTATGAGGATAGGTTTGGCCTGTATTCCCTTGCGTATAGAAGATTGAGGGGTGATCTGATTGAGATGTTAAAGGATCTGATAGGCTAGATACGGAGAAACTATTTCCTCTGGCGAAAGAATCAGGAACAAGGGGGCATAACCTTAAAATTAGAGAGAGGTTATTGAGCAGCGAAATTAGAAAGCACTTTTTCACATGCTACGACAATTGGATCTGTCCAGACTGAGAGACACATTTTTGTTAGATAGGGGTATCAGGGATATGGAGTTGAAGTGCAGATCAGCCATTATCTAATTGAATGGTGAAGCAGGCTTGGGGGGCTGATTGGTCTACTCCTCTTCCTGTGGCCGGCAGCAGCCCGCAGATTTAATGCAGAGCTGGGAGGGGCACGAGTGCTTCTGCCGGCTCCCCAATAAGGTAAGCAAAATAGTCCAAAGTTACCCTGCTGGTGGCGGCCTCGGACCACTGATTTGACTGCCAACTGCCTGAAGAAACTGATAGCACATGATAGTTATGCACAACCAAATTTTGCAAAGGGGACTCAAACAGATGATAGGCCCTTTGCATATGCAAAAATGGGGCCGAATATCTGGTGCCACCCTGGTGCCTATGGAGGAGCCTGTACCACTTCTGATGTGGAATGAGCATACACCCACTATATTAATTAGATGCTTGACTGCCTGTTTTATACCTGTAAAACAGGTGTAGCGTGATCCAATTTATTGACCCATAATAGTAGTAGAAGTGATTTCACTGCCGTCGCTCTCCTGCACCAGCTTGAGCTGCTCCCTGGAGTGGTACAGGAGAGCGACGGCAGCGAAGAGGGCGACTGAATTGGACGTCATTAAGGTCCAGGTCGGTGATTGGAGCGTGGGCAGGTACAGCAGGAGCAGCGAGGTCGGGGCGAAGGAGTGGCGAGAGATCATGAAGCGACGTGATCGGGGCCCAGGAGAGGCATGAGTTCGAAGCCCAGAAGAGGCGTGGGCCCAGGGGCAGCACGGGCCAGCCCACATTACGATATGTGTGCGCACTAGGTCTGTGCAGCAGAGCTGGTCTCCAGTCGTTTTGGTTAATCCTTGCCACTGGACCAAGACCTAGCTCTGTCAAGCCCATATGGTAGCTGGTGTGCAGCGGCCACCACACGTTAAAAAGATCCACGCACAGGCATCTTCCAGCCTTCAACATGTAATTCAGGACCTGGAATATTAGGTCCTTCATTGAAACACCTGTGAACTCATCCCTTTCACAATACATCTCAGACGTCAGATGATATTGACAAATCACACGAGCACAGAATCAATACGTCACTATCTCCCACATTACAACAGTGACTACAAAAGTACTCCAATGGCTGTCATTCTCCAATACGACGACTGCCTACGATAAGTGATTTGTACTAAGGAGATATAAACCTATGTTTATGGAAAATCCTCTCACTTCCCTCCCCACCCCCGTTGTGATGTTGATGTGTCCTTTGTGTTTAATGCTTCCCACCCGCCGTCTCTGGCTGTGCCTGCACTAAACTTAACTCTAGGTAAGGTTTTTCAGAGCTTACAAAAGTGGACACTTACCCCATTCTAAGTTAGTTTCGCAGCCGAAACTTGCAAAACAGGCTTAAGTGGCTGGACACACCCCGTTTTGAAAAAAAATATCTGAACTAAAATGAACCTAAACTAACTCACTCGAACTGGAGTAAACTAAGTGCCTAGAATTGTAATTTCTAAGATACTCCAAACTAAACTAGTTGCTCCAAGAAAATTGGAGCAACTCCACCCGAAACTTGGACCCTCAGTGTGTGAATGCAGCTGGGATAACCTTGATTCTCAACAGTATTTCTTGGATCTGTTTCAATATATATATAAGAGGAAAGAGTAATAGTTGTGACACACCTAAAAGCTAGAAAGGGAAACGTGAAGGCTTATTGAATGGGGAGAAACTTGAGGTAACTTAGTGGTAAGATGAATATAGAAATTTCTTTGGCAGGAAACTCCCTGGAAAGGTATCTGGCATCAGCACCCAAGGATGTTAATATTCAGTTGTGCCCAGAAGTTCTTCCTATTGGCTAGTTGCCACGATGCTTAACTGCTGCCATGTAGTCTGACGTGCACAATATTACATAACCACTGCCAATTTCATACTCTGAGTTAATAAGGGATGTAACCGAATACTTCTCTTATTACAAATGTCACCTTGACATTACACGCCACAGGGAACTGAAATAAAATTCTGTCATTATTTTGCTCAATTGGAGCAATTTTCCTGGTCCGGCCTCAATAAATTAAAATTGCTGATCTGTCGGCAGTATAGTATAGTAGTATAGTATTAGGCAGTCCCTCCTATCGAGGTTGACCCGCTTCCACACCAAAAAGGGATGAGTTCACAGGTATTTCAATGAGAGACCTGACACTCTAGGTCTCGAACTACATATTGAAGGGTGGAAGATGCCCGTGCGTAGATTTTTTTAACATGGGGTGGCCGTTGCACACCAGCTACCACACGGGCTTGACCGAGCTAGGTCTTGATCCAGTGGCAAGGGTTAACCAAGACCACTGGAGACCAAGCTCTGCTGCACGGAACTAGTGCGCACACATGCTCCTACTATCCATAGATCGCCTACTATCCGTAGATCGCAGTGTGGGCTGGCCCATGCTGCTCCTGGGCCCTCGCCTTTCCTGGGCCCCGAACCCTCACCTCTCCTGGGCCCCGATCACGACGCACTTGGGCCCTGATCTCTCTCTGCTCCTTGCACCTGCTCCATGTGTGGGAAGGGATTCACAGATTCATCCAACCTGCTGACTCACCAGCGAGTTCACACTGGGGAGAGACCGTTCACCTGCTCAGTGTGTGGGAAGGGATTCATTCAGTCATCCGCCCTACTGACACACCAGCGAGTTCACAAGTGACTGCAGGGTTTGGATTCTGCTGTTATTCACATCCCTACTGAATTGTGTTCATTCTGTTAGTTGGCATTTGTTTCTGTTGTTAATAACCCTTCAACTCGGCTGGAGTTTAATATTTTGATATTTCAAATAACTGTCCATATTTGATGTCTCCAAGATAAGAGGAGACTAATTGATGTCCTGTTACTGACTGCTCCATTTTTGCCAGTGGTAAAGGAGCACTGTTAAGCAGCTCGCTGGCTGGAGGCGCGGGAAATCCAGCTGCTCCTCTCTGGAACTGACGGATCTTGATTTGCATACATTAATGAGGTTGCTATCTATTTTCGGCTTTTGTCACCTATTTCCCAGCCCACTTAACGGCAGATCACATGTCAATGGGATTGGAGCAATAGTCCTTCACTTTAATCTTGGTCTCGCTACTACCTACTCCTGCTAAAAAAAAATAGGACAGGAGCAAGACCCAACGTGTCTTCTGGAAAAGAAGGTTGTATCTTACTAATTTGATTGAATTTTTTGAACAAGTCACCAGGTTAGTTGATGATTGTAGCCGGGTAGACATTGTCTAGCTGGATTTTCAGAAAGTATTTGATAAGCTACCTCGCAATGGGTTACTCCACAATATAACATCATGTGGATTTAGTGGGATGCTGCTACAGGGGAACGCACACCAATTTCTATCCCAGAAATTATATCATTCAATTCACCTTCACCACTTTCTGAACTAAAATTATATTTTGTTTCTGTCAATATTCACCTTCCCATCTGGTTCCAGGTATTCCTGCCTACCCTCCTTTTGGGTGTTGCCATCAGCTGGTAAATGCAGTAGTATTGTAGGTGCACACATTTGCACAAATACAGCGTGAAGTTTACAGCATACACAACCTTGCAGGGTTGAAATAGTGCCTTTTGTGATCCCGAGTAAGTTTATCACACTGAAAAAATACAAGTAGCATTAACTGACCCAAAAATAAAGCAATATTTGGGCTGTTTTTTAATTCATTCTTGGGATATGGCAAGACCAGCATTTATTGCTCAACCCTTTTTCTTGAACTGTTGCAGGTTTTGTGGTGAAGTGTGTTGAAACAACCTATGGCGCAAACCACAACAGCATTTTTAAAAAAATGGTTCATTTGGAATGAACCAGTTGGGAGAAACATGTTAAATTATTCCACTTACAGTTTGGTGCAAAGAACTAATGCCCCCATTGTACATGATTTTCACACTGGGTGTAAATTCAGTATGAAAACTGGTGTCTATACCATTCCCTTTTGGTTTCACTATCTTCACCAAGCTCTTTTACATTGGTGTCAGTGGGGCTTTGTGCCACTGGATCCTGAAACACTGGTCTTGAGCAGGTAACAGCAATACTAATATAGGGCCCAAATTTCTCCAGGAGTTGCTCCGCTTTTTTTGGAGCAACTAAATTTTTTTTGGAGTAACTTAAAAATCACAATTCCCTCCATTTAATCTGCTCCAGTGTAAGTGAGTTAGTTAGGTTTTTTTAGTTTAGTTTTTTTTTCAAAAGGGGGTGTAACCAGGCATTTAAACCTGTTTTGGCCATTTAAGCAAGTTTAGCCAGCTCAAAGTTACTCTAAACTAACTTAGGCCAGCTTGTGTCCACTCTGAAAAACCTTGTGCTCTGAAAAAATAAGAAATCAGCGCAGGTAGCCAGAGATGGGCGGAGGGGGGGGCGGGGGGCGGTGTGGTGTGGTGAGAGGATTCTGAAATGTACTAATCACCTTCACAACATCAATAATAAATGAAAAATAAATCAACTACTAAAAAATAAAGCCCTACCTCGCCAATTGCAACGCACCGGCAAGCCCTTCAGCCAGGGCTAGGGGCGGGAGGCTTGCTCCTGCTCCCCCAGGCTCATCCAGCTCCTGCTCCCCAGGGCTCCTCCAGCTCCAGTTCTTGCTCCTCCAGTTCCAGCTCCCCCAAGCACCTCCTGCTCCTGCTCCCCCGGGCTGCTCCTGCTCCCTCGGGCAAATCTAAGTGAGCGCGGAAAGGCAGTGGCTGGCCTGTGCAGCAGGCCACTTGGCCCGGGATAGGGGCAATGTGCTTCGGGCCCCTCCCACACAGCCTGCAGAGCGTCACAGAGATACGGGCTGCGAGGAGCTACTGCACATGTGCGCACACTCTAGCGCGCATTTGCAGAGGTCCTGGCACTGTTTTCAGCGCCGGGACCTGGCGCCGACCCCAAATCCAGTTGCCACGCTGCGCCACCATCGAGGAGAGGCTGGGGAGTGGCCAAACTCGGCCTGAAGATTTTTGGTGCCTTTTTTGTTCCAGAAAAGAGGCGCACCTCTGGTGAGGGCGCCAGAAATCTGGACTGGCCAAATTTTGGCCCATAAATTGGTAACTCTGGCTGCCAGAAGGTACTTTTTTAGCTATGGTGAAGCAGATTAAGTGGGGCTGAAGCAATTGTATTGTGTTGGTTCAAATCTAAATGTTAATTTTTTCAGAATTGCTATTAATTGTTCTGCATGTTTGGAAAAGGTAAAAAATTCAGACTGCATTGATACCAGCAGCAGACATTGTTGCCAGTTTTCCACTACATCATATTGCACTATTTTATGGTTGCTAACTTTATACACCCAGCAGAAAACATGGGTCTTAGTGATTAGTATGTATGGACTTGGAAAGATTGCAGTAGCTCTGAGTGGTACCGGAGTTGGAATCATTCAACTGCAAAATTTTACACTCGCATAAATCTCTGGAATGAAACCATTAAACCCTTAATCTTTCTTTAATGAGGCATATTTGTCAGCTATGTAAAATATGCACAACTGTTATTCATCCTTTGCTATATTAACTGACAATTAGTGGAGTCTATCAAATAAGGTTACTTAACTCATAGTGATCAGGTCTCAGAGTTGTTCTCATTTCCTCTGAAATTAACAGCATCATGAAACATGTTCAGGATGCAACGCATGATGCAGCATGTACATGTGCAAATTCAGGAAAAGGTTGACATTTTTTAAGGTCATGGAAAATAGTGCAGCTTCCAACTGGGAGAAATTAACAAACACTCTGATCTAGATTCACATAACGGTATAGCAACAGGTTAAGGTATCACCAAGCCTTCAGGGAGTAAACCTTGAACGTTTGCATAATGAGCCATATCCTTCATAGCAACCCAGGACAACAGACTTCATAGAACAATAGCCATAAAGAACAAAACCTATCCCAGGGATTGGGTTAACCACAATAGAAGTAGTCACCTTGATCTTGCAGAGAAAAGGTTGCTGATCAGGCTCTGACTTAATGGGGGGAACTTTAATCCCCAAAATGGGTGTGTTGGGGTCAGGTGAGAGGTTAGAGTTAAAAATCTGAATCCTGACCCCAACCTGCCCACTTCTGGGTTTAATGAAGGCAGGATGGGGAGTGGGCAGCCAACCTGCTCGCAGGAGGCAGGTTGTCATTTAAATTATTATATTAAGGCCGTGTGCTTCATGGTGATCCATGTTTTAAAATTGAACTGCGGATGGGTTTCCCAGGCTTTGGGAAACCCGCCAACTGAAGGAAGTCGAGGACTGCTGGAGCCAGGATTTAAGTGCCTTTCCACTGACCTGCTGGATCCAGTGTTCCTTCCTCGCCAACCCAGCACGATCGGATATCAACCCACCCTTCCGACTTCGCTTCCCCACCTCTCTTTTTTTCCACCACCCCTGCCCCCCCTCCCGCCAACCCCCATATGGCCTCTGATCTCCTGTAATTGATTACATTTATTGTACTTTGATCAGCTAGTCAAAAACAAAGTAAAGTTATCTTTAGAACTGAAGCAACACAGTAGTCCTCAACTTCTGAAACAAATATTGGAAATTGAAACTAACAAGTCTCGTCATTCAAGTGTCAGTTTATTATTTCCAAACATTGCTTTTAACTTGTGTGAGACGTGAAACAGTTTGTCATTATTTTAAAACCTAGATTTTGAAATAATTCGTGAAAAGCTAGAGCAAAAATATAAATAGCAAAAATTAAATTTTTCTAAGAGTAAAACTAAAATACGACAACATTTGGTAAATTTCTTCTGAAGATGAGAAATAAAATTAAAACTCATGGGGCACAGATGAGACTAAAACTAAAACTAATTCAATGTCTAAAACAACTCTGGTTTTGAAGCATCTGACAAAGGGAATCGTCCACTACACCGTCTGCTGCTGCAGTAAGAATGTCACTGATGCACTGTTTTGCCATGCATGCAACTACATCAAGTTGAGCAATGGCGAACAGCGTGAACTCAAAAGATTCAACTCTTTTTTTTTATATTGTTGGGTTTCCTAAGGCGCAGGGCATTAATTGCTGTACTCGTGTAATCATCTGCATGCTTATCAACCATCCAGTATGCTGGAATAGGAAGGCTACTATACCATCAATTGGTGATTGCTTACAAGATAAATGTGCATCAGTGCACTCTTCCCAGGGAATATGTATAACACCTACATTATGAGCATATAAACATATGAAAATGATTGACGTATTCTAAAATTATATTTTATAAATTCAAGCTCTGGACTGCCATGCTTCACCTGCTGGAAGTGCACATCAGGAATTCTAATGGAGTGAATATCTGGGATACTTAAACAATGCTTCAGGCTCATTTAGAGTTGCATAATACCTTCCAAAGAAATGAGACAAAATAGTGACCATGCTGCACAATATGGACAGGGAGACTACCATGGGCATGAATTAGGGCAAGCCATGGAAGAGAATCAGAAGATAGAGGTATTGGACTATCAGCTGCAGTTAAGCACAGTCAAGGATTTGATTGGCTGTTTTTGGGATGCTTGGCATGGGGACATATGCCAAGTGATTGTAGTGCCTTTTGTCTTAACTGAAGTTTTATGACAAAGACCATCATTGGATCACAGTGGTTTTTGTAGCTAACTGGTGCTGCCTCTTGAGCTTAAATTAAGAAATATTGACCACATCTGAAAGGGCAATCACATTTATTCCCTTTGTAACTGTCTGAATGAATAATTTTTATGAGCTGTTCAAATGCCATACTGCCCATAATTATCTCTGGCTTCACAGCTTATCCTGGATCCATTACAGCATCTAACATTGACTAGCTACATATGTATAAGAGTGTACTATATTTTACTGAGTGTGCTGTTTCTGTCATCTGTGCATAACTACTGACTTCTATCTCTGCTATCCTATCTGTGTGTTTCCCTTGATGGAGTGAGACAAAGTTAAGGGGAGGATGGATAAAGAGCTTTCGGAGATATCAGTGGGTTCAGAAGGGTCTCTACTTTGATCACTGATCAGCATCAGTGTCTTGTGATGTTGCTGCACTAAACACTATGCTTTCTGTGAAGTACTTCACAAATGCTGCTGATATCAGTGCCAGCTGGCACTTCCTCCTTTATCTGACGCATGCCACATTCTCTTATTCTCCAGTGATCTCTGTGAATAGATTCCATGATCTCTGAGTAGAGCCCACCAGACAATGATGAGTTCTGCAAAGTCCTTGTAGTTGTCTTTAATCTTTAATCAAGAGAATCAAATCCAGCCCTCAGGACTTTGCATCAACGCTAAAACAAGAGTATAAATCAAATTTCAAGGTAATTTCTGCTTTGTACTAATGCTAAACTTGTGGAGTAAACATCCTAAAATTGTATTCACGTTGGATCAATTTTATACTTTAAGTCGTAGATTTAATTTCTTTGAGACTATAAGAGTAAGTCAAACTATACTCCATAGAATCCTACAGTTTCAGTCTTATCAAAATCTTGATATTGAGAAGTTTATTCTGTAGTTGACTTGGAGAGTCGGCACACTTTATAAAAGAAAATCTAGACATGAAGACTAATTGGAAGGTGAACTGTTGTACTGATTTTGACATGCTTCTCTTTTTTTTTTTCATCTTTTGGTTGCCACGATAATGCTGATGTTGGGGGGAAAAGTTTACAATGTGCAAATCTGCTTGCTGTGAAGGCTACAGATGGAGAGTATATTCGAGCCAAGGCAGTGTTTAATGGCATGGTGATGGGAACAATTACTCTGGTAAGGCTGTATATTTTTTTCAATTACTTTTTTTTCACATTTAAAGGTAAGATGGTTCCCTGTCCTGCTGGAGCAACATTGTAGAATTAAGGACCGGCACATTGTGATCATTTACATTTTCGTGATTGGTTTAATAATGTACATGAAGTTGCTCCTATTAAAAAAAAACACATATGCAATTCAGAATTCCCATAGCGCTCAGAAAAATGTCCAAAAAAGACACACATTTATCCTGAATTAACATAATGCTACATTTATGATTGTCTTCTACTGGTACTGTGTCCAAAGGGCCTAAAATTCTGCTATTGTTTTGGGCATTTCCAGTGCAGGGCGTTAGAATTTGGATGAAAAGTCAGATGTGCTAGACTTACACACTTTCTAAAAACATATGAGAAATTCTGATGGAACTAAGTGCTAGCAGAAGCTGTGCCCACACTAAAGTGGAGCATTTATGGAAATTACACGATAATGACAGCTGCTGTCCCAGAAATCCTGTCATTTACTCCAGAATTACACGTGACTTAACTTACACCTGTAGAAACAGAAGGTCACATTTTATGTGTGACTTTATCAAACTCATGATGTAACTGTACACAGTACTCCAACTAATAAGGTTTTATATAGGTTCACCATTACACCTCTACTTTTATATTCCATTGGTTAGAAATACACAACCAGTGTACACCTGAACCAAGAGGCCCAAGGATCGCTAGAAATTGGCTCTCTGGCCTGATCAGCATTCTCTGAGCAAGCTGCCAATGCTGCTTGCTCAGTCAGCAAGAAAAAACAATTTTGGGCTACCTAGCATACTGGCAGTGTCCTTGGATAATTTCTGGGGGGCAGGGAAGTTTGGAGTGTGTTATGGAGGGAAGGGGGAATTCGTGCATCCAATGGAGCACTGTTAGTCCTCCTGACTCCAAATGATGCTTATCTAGAAATATAGGATAGGTGTGATTCCTTGAAATATGCTGCACTTGTCTTGGCTTTTGCTGCCCTCTTTCTCTCCCAGGTTGCCTGCTTCTGTCAGTGCTGCCATTTATCAGAATCCTGGCTTTGGTCATGAAAAGGCTGATTTACAAGCTTGTAGACATTTTGGAGCTTATAATCCTTGGCTCCAATGGTTGTCCTGTAGCATGTCAGGCACAGGAGACCTGACTGAGGCAGGAATTCTGTCGAGACCCTGGAATGCTGGGTTTCTGCTTGGAATCCCACTGGTAGGAAATTTGTGCAGGGGACTGGGATAGGTTCAACTTTTTGTCTGCCCAAGCATGTCAAGGAGCGGAATCAAGAGAAGGGAAGTTTCTTGGCCTCAGTTACCTTATCAACCTAGTTGGATTCTGGACTGAACTTGGCATGCAGGTCTACTCTCGATGGAAATGGGAATACCCAGGGACCTATCCTGGATTACCCTGAAGAAAGTTGGCACCTTGGTCATTTTTGGCCCCCTTTTAAAGGCGGCTGACTGGGTTGCTTTTTTAAAAATTACCCTGGCTGCTGGTACCCGCTGTTAAGTAAATAGCTTGTCAGCACCCTTCTTCTGTGTCATAGTGGCTCAGGAACCTGCCACTGGCATTCAAATTAAGTGACTCTCTCCTGAGCTCCGATACTCTGCCTGAGTCAGCTGCATTGGGACCTGCTGCATTGCACTTTGACTGATGGAGTGTGACACTGGATTTCAGCCCCCTGTGCTTTTGGTATTTACTGTTCCTAGAGTTTTTCTGAAAATGCAAATAAATGCCTTTGACTCTTTTCACACTTTTTAAAAAGTGTGATACGGAAATTAAGAGTAGTGCATGACAAACACTGGCGATGTGACCGATAGGAAGCATAGGAGTTCAGAAGAATGAGAGGTGATCTTATCGAAAGATACAAGATAATAAGGAGGCGCGACAAGGTGGATGCAGAGGATATTTCCACTCATAGGGGAAACTAAAACTGGGGGACATAGTCTCAGAATAAGGGGCCGCCCATTTAAAACTGATGAGAAATTTCTTCTCTGAGTTGTAAATCTATGGAATTCTCTGCCCCAGAGAACTGTGGAGGCTAGGTCATTGAATATAGTTAAGGTGGAGTTAGACAGATTTTTGAGCGACAAGGGAATAAAGGGTTATGGGGAGTGGTCAGGGAAGTGGAGCTGAATCCAGGATCAGATCAGCCATAATCTTATTAAATGGCGGAGCAGGCTCGAGGGGCCAGGTGGCCTACTCCTGATCCTATTTCGTATGTGCTTAGATAAAGTTTTTAATATTACTAGCAGATCATCTGTGGCATTGCTTACTGAGAGTCAATGTTGCTTTGCTTTGTTGTGTTGTGTATATTATGAACAGTGATTTATGGTAATGAATAAGTCAAGTTATCATTTTTATAAAGACTATTTTGAGAGTGATAGTGAAATTTTTGCGCTTGAATTCTGTGGTCATACACATTTTTCCTTGCACACTAAATCAGTGGCCTTGATTATTGTTTCATTTTCAATTATCTATGTAATGTTTATCTTTTTTTGAAAATGCCAATATACATTGAAAAATGGTATGGGAGATAGAGTAGATTGCAGATATTTAGAAGTTGTGGAGACCATTCCATTTGATGTACTGTAGTAAAGATGCTGGAGCTGTCGAATAGTGTGACGGGAGTGGTAAAGTTTTGCAGGAATTAGGCATTTCCTGGTAGCTTAGGCATACAAGAGGATTCCTGGGAATATCGGGGGAGGAGGGTGCCAGGGTATGGCAGCAGTAAGAACTTTTGAAGTACTGTGGGATGGAGGTTTTGGGGCTTTTGGGAGGTTAGTGTAAAAAGGATGGTCCCAGATCCTCAAAACAGCAGGAAGTTCCTGGGATATGGCAGAGTTTAAGTTAACGCCTAGCAACTGGGAAGGGAATCTGTTGTTTGGAAGTGGGGGGGTGGGGGGCAGGATGGGTCCTAGGGTCTACAAACATTGACAAGATCTGTAACCAGAGGGGATACCATTTATAGGGTTGTGAGCATTAGTTGGCAGTGAGCCATGGGATATGGGAGTACTAGGACAGGGTCTCTGAGCATTGGGGATCTGGTAGTTGGGAGAGGAAGGTCCTGTGGTATGGTTGCGTTTAGAGCAGTGGTTTGGGGATCTGGAAGCACTAGGAGGGAGATGTCGGGGACTAGGATAGGGTGACTGTGTATGGAAGCATTGGGGAGGAGGGTGTAGAGATACCAGGAGGTGGATCATGGGGTCTTTGAGATCTGCTAGGTGTACATTTGGGTGCAGTAGCTCTGGGAGTCTTCGGGTGTGAGAAGACTGAGGGGTGCCAGATCTGCGAGCAGTGCAGGGTATCCCAATTTTATTAGGATAAAGAGGGGGATTCCAGTGTGTGGTAATACTAGGAAGTGAGATCCGATTGGAAGCAGCGAGTGGCAGCTGGGGAAGGAAGGTGAGAACAGGATGGAACCAAGACTGGCCAGAGAGGGGGAGAGAAAGCAGATGAAAAGCTGGGCTGGGAGACCAGGGCTAGCAGTCAACTGCATGTTTGAATCAGCCAAGTAGACAATATTTGGCTGGCATAAAGTTGGATATGATTGTGACATCAAGCATTACATGGGAGCATTAAAAAGTACATTAAAGGAAGTGTATAATTTGCACTACATACAATCTTTTAAATCGATCATATTATAGATAGAAATGTATTCCATGTTTGTTCTAACCTAAACTTGATGGTCAGCACCTACCAGTGCAGTACCCGTTCATGCTCATCAGCATAGTATGATACTTGGTATCACTTGAGATGATCTATTTTTTTGATGCACAGTTGCACGCAGCATAGCATCCATTGGCACATGATGCCACATATCAGTACGCCCACTGCTAATGTTGCTGAAGTGTTTAAACATTGCCTTAGTACAGCAGTGCCTTCACAATAACCGATGGACATAAGTGTCTAAGGTGCTTTTCTTTGAAACTCCAATTTCACAAAGTCCCAGTGTTATGTATGTATGTAGACTTTACCCAAATGTAAGACTTGCCACCAGGGGGCACACCTGTGGGAGACCTAAGGGTCACCTGTGCACCCTGGGGCAAGCAGGTATAAAAGGTGACTCACCATGCTGCTTCCTCACTCTCGAGTCTGAAATAAAGAGACCAAGGTCACAACAGTTTGAGCTTGCGATATAGTCCTGTGGGTTTATTTTGAACATAACAAATTGGCAATGAGTAATGGATCATGAACTTTCTCACGGTAATGGCTGCCATTGGTATTTTTGAGAGATTAGTTGAGGGTGATGATTGGGAAGCCTTCATTGAGTGCCTCGACTGGTACTTTGTGGCCAACGAATTGGACAAGGCTGAGATGGAAGCCAAGTGCAGGATGATTCTCCTCACCGTATGTAGGTCATCGGTATACGGCCTCCTAAAAACCTTGCTGGCACCGGTCAAAATAATGGACAAATCTTACGCAGAGCTCTGTACGCTGACTAAGGAACATCTCAAGCCAAAGGAGAGCATCCTGATGGCCAGGGTACCGCTTTTACACACACCGTCGCTCAGAGGGCCGGAACGTGGTGAGTTTTGTTGCTGACCTAAGACACCTTGCGGGGCAGTGCGACTTTGCAGGATCCTTGGGGGAAATGTTATGAGAGTTTTTCGTGCTTGGAATTGGCCACGAGGTCATCCTTTGCAAACTGCTGTCTGCCGAATCCCTAGATCTGAGCAAGGCCATCACGATAGCCCAAGCCTTTATATCCACGAGTGATAACACAAAACAGATATCTTCACAGAATCGAAGCTCACCGGCAAGCACCATGCACAAACTAATGTTTACAGCAGGCAGAACGGCACAGGGCAGGGCCCACATGGTTGCAGAGGCCAGACCTAGTCCTAGAGTGATTCAGAGTCTGCCGTGGGGCGTGAATGCGTATCACTTAGCACCATGTTGGCGCTGCGGGGACAGCCATAGAGCTCATCAATGTCTATTCAAGCTTAATGTGTGCAAGGGCTGTGGAACAATGGGGCACCTGCAGCAAATGTGCAAATGATCTCTGACTCACCACGTGGCAGAGTCAGGAGAGAACGACCGATCCAGCAAGGATCATGATGAACGAGCAGAAGAGGCAATTGAACCTGAGGGTGAAGAGGAAGTATATGGGATACATACCTTCACCACCAAAAGCCCTCCGATAATGTTAAAAGTTGAACTTAACGGCACTCCAGTCTCCATGGAACTTGACTTGCCCCCGTATCTATCAGTCATGAGCCAGAAGGCTTTCGAGAGGCTGTGGAGTGACGAGGCCAAGCGACCTGAGCTGATCCCGATTCAGGCAAAGCTGCGCAGCTACACCAAAGAACTGATACCAGTTACATAGAAACATAGAAAATAGGTGCAGGAGTAGGCCATTCAGCCCTTCTAGCCTGCACCGCCATTCAATGAGTTCATGGCTGAACATGCAACTTCAGTACCCACTTCCTGCTTTCTCGCCATACCCCTTGATCCCCCGAGTAGTAAGGACTTCACCTAACTTCCTTTTGAATATATTTAGTGAATTGGCCTCAACTACTTTCTGTGGTAGAGAATTCCACAGGTTCACCACTCTCTGGGTGAAGAAGTTTCTCCTCATCTCAGTCCTAAATGGCTTACCCCTTATCCTTAGACTGTGACCCCTGGTTCTGGACTTCCCCAACATTGGGAACATTCTTCCTGCATCTAACCTGTCTAAACCCATCAGAATTTTAAACGTTTCTATGAGGTCCCCTCTCATTCTTCTGAACTCCAGTGAATACAAGCCCAGTTGATCCAGTCTTTCTTGATAGGTCAGTCCCACCATCCCAGGAATCAGTCTGATGAATCTTCGCTGCACTCCCTCAATAGCAAGAATGTCCTTAAGTTAGGAGACCAAAACTGTACACAATACTCCAGGTGTGGCCTCACCAAGGCCCTGTACAACTGTAGCAACACCTCCCTGCCCCTGTACTCAAATCCCCTCGCTATGAAGGCCAACATGCCATTTGCTTTCTTATACCTGCATGCCAACCTTCAATGACTGATGTACCATGACACCCAGATCTCGTTGCACCTCCCCTTTTCCTAATCTGTCACCATTCAGATAATAGTCTGTCTCTCTGTTTTTACCACCAAAGTAGATAACCTCACATTTATCCACATTATACTTCATCTGCCATGCATTTGCCCACTCACCTAACCTATCCAAGTCACTCTGCAGCCTCATAGCATCCTCCTCGCAGCTCACACTGCCACCCAACTTGGTGTCATCCGCAAATTTGGAGATACTACATTTAATCCCCTTGCCTAAATCATTAATGTACAATGTAAACAGCTGGGGCCCCAGCACAGAACCTTGCGGTACCCCACTAGTCACTGCCTGCCATTCTGAAAAGTCCCCATTTACTCCTACTCTTTGCTTCCTGTCTGACAACCAGTTCTCAATCCATGTCAGCACACTACCCCCAATCTCATGTGCTTTAACTTTGCACATTAATCTCTTGTGTGGGACCTTGTCGAAAGCCTTCTGAAAGTCCAAATATACCACATCAACTGGTTCTCCCTTGTCCACTTTACTGGAAACATCCTCACAAAATTCCAGAAGGTTTGTCAAGCATGATTTCCCTTTCACAAATCCATGCTGACTTGGACCTATCATGTCACCATTTTCCAAATGCACTGCTATGACATCCTTAATAATTGATTCCATCATTTTACCCACTACTGAGGTCAGGCTGACCGGTCTATAATTCCCTGTTTTCTCTCTCCCTCCTTTTTTAAAAAGTGGGGTTACATTGGCTACCCTCCACTCCATAGGAACTGATCCAGAGTCAATGGAATGTTGGAAAATGACTGTCAATGCATCCGCTATTTCCAAGGCCACCTCCTTAAGTACTCTGGGATGCAGTCCACCAGGCCCTGGGGATTTATCGGCCTTCAATCCCATCAATTTCCCCAACACAATTTCCTGACTAATAAAGATTTCTCTCAGTTCCTCCTCCTTTACTAGACCCTCTGACCCCTTTTATATCCGGAAGGTTGTTGGTGTCCTCCTTAGTGAATACTGAACCAAAGTACTTGTTTAATTGGTCTGCCATTTCTTTGTTCCCCGTTATGACTTCCCCTGATTCTGACTGCAGGGGACCTATGTTTGTCTTTACTAACCTTTTTCTCTTTACATATCTATAGAAACTTTTGCAATCCGCCTTAATGTTCCCTGCAAGCTTCTTCTCGTACTCCATTTTCCCTGCCCTAATCAAACCCTTTGTCCTCCTCTGCTGAGTTCTAAATTTCTCCCAGTCCCCGGGTTCGCTGCTATTTCTGGCCAATTTGTATGCCACTTCCTTGGCTTTAATACTATCCCTGATTTCCCTAGATAGCCACGGTTGAGCCACCTTCCCTTTTTTATTTTTACGCCAGACAGGAATGTACAATTGTTGTAGTTCATCCATGCGGTCTCTAAATGTCTGCCATTGCCCATCCACAGTCAACCCCTTCAGTATCATTCGCCAATCTATCCTAGCCAATTCACACCTCATACCTTCAAAGTTGCCCTTCTTTAAGTTCTAGACCATGGTCTCTGAATTAACTGTTTCATTCTCCATCCTAATGCAGAATTCCACCATATTATGGTCACTCTTCCCCAAGGGGCCTCGCACAATGAGATTGCTAATTAATCCTCTCTCATTACACAACACCCAGTCTAAGATGGCCTCCCCCCTAGTTGGTTCCTCGACATATTGGTCTAGAAAACCATCCCTTATGCACTCCAGGAAATCCTCCTCCACCGTATTGCTTCCAGTTTGGCTCGCCCAATCTATGTGCATATTAAAGTCACCCATTATAACTGCTGCACCTTTATTGCATGCGCCCCTAATTTCCTGTTTGATACCCTCCCCAACATCAGTACTACTGTTTGGAGGTCTGTACACAACTCCCACTAATGTTTTTTGCCCTTTGGTGTTCTGCAGCTCTACCCATATAGATTCCACATCATCCAAGCTAATGTCCTTCCTAACTATTGCATTAATCTCCTCTTATTGGTAGTGCGGACATAAGAGTATTCCATGAGGGAGCAGTGCACGAATTACCACTGTGGATTGTTTCAGGTGATGGGCCAATGCTGCTTGGCAGGAGGTGGATGGGGAAGATTCGATGGAACTGGGAAGACCTCTGCGTACCCTCCGGCGAACGATGCCTCCTTTTCTCAAAGGCCGAGCAAACCCCCTCTTCCAGCTGAACACGCCATCGAAGTGCAGATCCCCGAGGCACAGGCCGTTCATCAGCACAAAGAAGTAAAGTTCAACCGAGTAGAGGTACAGGCGCGGTACCCACCATTGAAGCCGACGACCCCTTTCGCGACGGTGGAAGAGGCTCCAGGTCGACCATGCGGAGTGGGACTCTGGCCGAAATGATCCGAATGTGTCTTCCCGATGCCAGAGGCAAAATACCTGGGGAAGAAGATCACAGCAATCGGCATCATGGACACGGACGAAGGTGCGTCCAGGCCACGGGACGAGAGAGCACCCAGACCACGGGACGAGAGAGCGTCCAGACCACGGAAGGTCGCTGCAACGGAACGGAGGAATGTGTCGCCCAGCAAGGAAGATGACTGGGTTTGGGGCAAAGGTAAAGGGGCGGCCGTGGTGAAGGCCAGGAACCCACCACGCTCAAATAAATTGTGTACACCATGTAACCCGTGCGAGTGGTCTTTCGCAGTCATTGATGTACCATTGTATGGGGTTGGGGGTACCTCACAACAAGCCCAAGTAGCAGGCGAACACCAACCGGTCATATATGTATCTGACAAAGTACTTGTAACAAGTGATGTGTTATCACACGGGGTTGGGTGTGTTGTACAGCAAGCCAAAGCAGCGGGCGAACCCCAACCAGTTGTATATGTATCTAGCAAAGCATTCGTTGCAAGTGAGATGTTACCGGGAGTGTTGTGCAGCGAGCAAAAGTAGCGGGCAAGCCTCAAACGATTGAACACGTATCAAATAAGTTGAACAAAGCAGCAGCCTGTGTTCATGGGACTAAAGAGACGTACCAAAGAGTGTCCCAATATGTGCTCGAGTCAGACAAGCTGCTCATCCCACAAGCTTGGGAGAGCAGAGGCACCATTATTGATGCGTTGTTTCGAGAATGTCCAACACTGTGCACTGTAACATGATCCGCCATGGGCCAGGCACAGAGAGCGGCACCCATGCTCTCAGTTGGCCACCGTTGCCCACCCCGGGTGGAAACGGCACAGCCTGCAGACCCACTTGTGGTCGTGGAATTGCTAGAAAGCGAGGGGTCAACCGTAACGGCCCCCCAGCTTAGGACCTGGACCAGCCAGGATCCCATGTTACCGCCTGCCAAAGGTGAACTGCTAGACGGGATGTGACAACCTATCCGCCAAAAAGACGATAGACCCATCCTACGTTGCAAAGCAAGGCAGGGCGACTGCAAGCAGACGGTGATCCGGGGCCCCCATACTATGGCCCAATGTCCATGGGGACCACTAGGGCCACTACCGAAAGACTCAAGGCCATTGCGGCCATCCTGGGCTTACCAGACCTCAGGGTCAGCGCCCAAATCACTAAACCTAGCACCATGCATGCCATGGTAGACTCTCTACAGACCCTGCTATCCTGCGTGTTACGCAGACTAAATCACTCAGAACCGAGCCTTCTGCATTCCATCAGCAGAGAATGCCCCATAAGTGCACGGCCCCTCCACGCGACATCAGAATAAGTGATGTAGATCATGTTCAGGGCCCCAATCGGATCGCTAGCACCGCATTAGCCATGGGGGGGGTGGGGGGAATGGAGTGTATGTGATGAAAATGGAGTGTTTGATTATGAAACCATGTACCGGGCTAACGAGTAGAGCAGTGGGATGAGACCAAACGGCGAGCGACCAGGAACCACACTGTAAGGACCTGGCCCCCAGTGACCCACCAACATGATCAACTTTGCCGTCAACCACAAGGACAAACCCACCATGTCAAGACTTCAACCCAGGCGATCGACCCGGGGGTGCGGGGCGCCAGATCGCCTTAACTTGCATAATAAGACTTTGGGGGGGGGGGAGTGATGTTATGTATGGATGTAAGACTTGCCACCGGGGGCACACCTGTGGGAGACCTAAGGGTCACCTGTGCACCCTGTGGCAAGCAGGTATAAAAGGTGATTCACCATGCTGCTTCCTCACTCTAGAGTCTGAAATAAAGAGACCAAGGTCACAACAGTTTGAGCTTGCGATATAGTCCTGTGGATTTATTCTGAACATAACACCCAGATATATAGTCTAGCTACACAATAACATTTAGTGACACAAACATGCATCGAGGTTTTCCATCAATCTTACCATGTCAATGTGCGGCATTTCTGTAACCTTGGCAGTAGTTGGTCATCAAGTAGCCTTATTTCATTTGGCCGTCTGAAAAAACTGTTCTTGGCACGTGTGGGCTATCTCTCAAGGAGAGCAATTCATTTTTAATTTCGAACAAGCAATTGTAATTTCTAAATTCTTTTCACCTCACAAATATAGACAAACAAAATTACCGTAGGGTACACAGCAAAATTACATGAGTATCAGTTTTTTTTTGTGTTGTTGGTTGAGGGAATAGTGTACAGCAGGATCATTCTCTGCTCTTCAAATAATGCCACTGGATTTTATTATTGATTGAAACATCCCATGAAGGACAATACCATTGACAATGTAGAACTCCATTAGCACTGCATTGGGGTGTTAATTTAGATTATGTGCTTCAACATGTTGGCTCAAATGGCCTCCTTCTGGATAGCAGAGTGCATTGTTAACTGGCGCCATCTCTCTGGAAGGAAACCTGATAGCTCCACAAGAGAGAATTCTCCCCATTCCATTGCTGCTACTTGACTTTCCTCAAAACATGTATATAATTAAAGTTTATGTAAAGGTGCGAGGTGGAGTAATTTAGATTAATTTACTAAGCTTCACTGTTTGCATTTACTGTGTGTAGTTGGTGCCACTTTGGCCAATCTTTCCTGCCAGTTGAGCAATCTTGTGTCCCACAAGAGCCTTTCTACTCTTTCTCCTGAATATTATCGGATTAATTTCCAATGATATGTAGAGATTGCTGAATTTTGAAGGAAAATGATCTCCCATCTAGCACCCTTTGTACACTTAATCTCAGCAAAACTCTGCTGCCTCTATCATAACTCTCTCCAAGCTCCATGTCTGATAATGCTTCGCTTTAAAAATTTTCAGTCTTGTTTTCAAAACCCTCCATGGCTTCGCCTCCTCCCTACCTCTGTAACCTCTTCTAGCCCTCCAACCATCTGAGATCTCTGCTCTCCTCCAATTCTGAGCTCTTGCGCATCCCCGATTTTAATCACTCCACCGTTGGCAGCCGTGCCTTCAGAATTCAGTAACCTCTACATATCACTGGACTTCTCTACCTCTCTTTTCTCCTTTAAGATGCTCCTTAAAGCCTACCTCTTTGACCAAGCTTTTGGAAATTTGCCGTAATTTCTTATGTGGCTTGGTGTCAAATTTATTTGTTTTGTTTTAAAACACTTCTGCGAAGCGCCTTGGGATGTTTTACTACGTTAAAGGTGCTATATAAATGCAAGTTGTTGCTGTCTTGTAGGGTCTTCTTCATTATTTGAAGAAACATTCTCCACACGCTATACTCCCATCTGACCATTCCTTCAGGCAATGCGGAAAGTGCATGTGATATTTCATTTCAACTAGTTCTCAATAATACACAGCTACTCAAATATACAGCTCGTGCTTTTATGCCTTGTAGGAAGCCATCATCTGATGCTGGCATGCAGTGTTTTAAAAATTCATCTTCCCATTTCCTGATGCTCTACTGTTGATGATTCTTCTTTCTTTTTCTTTCATGACTTCAAGATGTTGAAAGAAGGGGGGAGGGATCTACGAGAAATGAAACCAGCCTAAATATTTTTTAAACAGGAAAGGATAGCAGGGAAAGAGTAAAGTAAGGGAGGACATTGATGGCCAGGGAATAGATAGTTAGAGAACTGAATCAGATGCCTGTGAAGATTTGTAAAAATAATTAGAGAACTGAATCAGATGACTGGCTTCCAACTAGAGTTGAGTAACGACACAACAGAGAGTCATGGTGAGTTACTTAAAACGACTTCCCTACTGTGAAAGAAAACCACTGGAGTGTGCCCACATCATACTCCCACATCATTTCTTAATAATTGTCATTGTGATTCATAACAATGGACACAAGAATATAACATTTGTAGGAACAGGGAAGGCCTTTAGAACATAAGAATTAGGAGCAGGAGTAGGCCATTCGGCCCCTCAAGCCTGCTCTGCCATTCAGTGAGATCATGGCTGATCTTCTACCTCAACTCCACTTTGCTGCACTATCCCCATATCCCTTGATTCCCATAATATCCAAAATCTATCTACCTCTGTCTTGAATTACTCAACGACTGAACCTTTACAGCCCTCTGGGGTAGAGAATTCCAAAGATTCACCACTCTCTGAGTGAAGAAGCTGCTCCTCATCTTAGTCCTAAATGGCCAACCCCTTATTCTGAAACTGTGACCCCTGGTTCTCGACTTCCACGACGACATACAAGCCATGATCCTGATGAACAGATCCACCACAGACCCAATCCACGTCCGGACGGGGATCAAGCAGGGCTGCGTCATTGTGTCAACCCTCTTCTTGATCTTCTTCGCTGCAATGCTTCATTTCACGCTCAACAAGCTCCCTGCTGGAGTGGAACTAAACTATAGAACTAGTGGGAACCTGTTCAACCTTTGTCACCTCCAGGCTAGATCCAAGACCGTCTGATCCTCTGTCATCGACCTACAGTATGCGGATGATGCTTGAGTCTGCACACATTCAGAGGCTGATCTCCAAGCCATCGTCAACATCTTCACCGAGGCATACAAAAGCATGGGCTTTACACTAAACATCCGTAAGACATAGATCCTCCACCAACCTAACCCTCCACACAGCACTACCCCCCCGGTCATCAGAATCCACGGCGCGGCCTTGGACAAGGTGGACCACTTTCCAGACCTCAGAAGCCTACTATCAGCAAGGGCAGGCATCGACGACTAGATCCAACACTGCCTCCAGTGCAGCCTTCGGTTGCCTGAGGAAGAGAGTGTTTGAGGATTAGGCCCTCAAATCTGGCACCAAGCTTATGTGCTACTGGACTGTAGTGATACCCGCCCTCCTGTATAGCTCAGGGACATGGACCATATACAGACACCTCAAATCGCTGGAGAAATACCACCAACGATATCTCTGCAAGATCCTGCAAATCCCCTGAGAGGATAGATGCACCAACGTCAGTGTTCTCGATCAGGCCCAGATCCCCAGCATCGAAGCACTGGCCACACTCGACCAGCGCCATTGGGCGGACCACATTGTCTGCATGCCTGACACAAGACTTTGAACGCAGGCGCTCTACTCTGAGCACCAGATGGGCAGAGGAGGTGTTTCAGGAACACCCTCAAAGCCTCCTTGATAAAGTGGAACATCCCCACCGACACCTGGGAATCCCTGGCCAAAGACCACCCTAAATGGAGGAAGAGCATCCAGGAGGGGCTGAGCACCTCGAGTCTCGTTACCGGGAGCATGCAGTAACCAAGCGCATGCAACCGAAGGAGCGTGCGGCAAACCAGACTCCCCACCCACCCTTTCCTTCAACGACTGTCTGTCCCACCTGTGACAGACTGTAATTCCCGTATTGGACTGTACAGTCACCTAAGAACTCCCTTTTAGAGTGGAAGCAAGTCTTCCTCGATTTCGAGGAACTGCTTATGATGATGACTCCCCAGTCAGAGGAAAGATCCTCCCTGCATCTACCCGGTCAAGCCATGTAAGAATTTTGTATCTATCAATGAGATCACCTCTCATTCATCTAAACTCTGGAGAATATAGGCCTAGTCTACACAATCTCTCCTCATCGGACAATCCCTCCATCCCATTTGGTAAACCTTCGTTGCAATCCCTCAATGGCAAGTATATCTTTCCTTTATATAACGAGACCAAACCTGTACACAATACTCCAGGTGTGGTCTCACCAGGGCCCTATATAATTGCAGTACAATGTCTTTACCCTTATTCTCAAATCCTCTTGTAATAAAGACCAACATTCTATTTGCTTTCTTAATTGCTTGCTGTACCTGCATGTTAACTTTGTGATTCGTGTACAAGGACCCTCTAAACAACAACATTTCCCAATCTCTCATCATTTTAAAAAATACTCTGCTTTTCTATTTTTCCTACCAAAATGGATAACTTCACATTTCTTCACATTATATTCCATTTGCCATGTTCTTGCCCACTCACTTAGCCTGTCTTTATCCCTTGAGATCTCTTTGCATCCTCCTCACAACTTACATTCCCACCTAACTTTGTTTCATCAGAAAACTTGGATATATTACATTTGTTCCCCTCATCTAAATCATTGATATAGATTGTGAATTGCTAGGGCCCAAGCACTGATCCTTGCGGCACCCCACCAATTACAGCCTGCCAATCCAAAAATGACCCGTTTATTCCTACTCTCTGTTTTCTGTCTGTTAACCAGTTCTCAATTCATGCTAGTATATTGTCCCAATCCCATGAGCCCTAATTTTGTTCAATAACCTCTTGTATGGCACCTTATCGAATGCCTTCTGAAAATCCAAATATACCACATCCCCTGGTTCTCCCTTATCTATTCTACTAGTTACAACCTCTAACTGATTTGTCAAAAGTGATTTCCCTTTCATAAATCCATGTTGACTCTGTCCAATCCTATTATTTTCTAGTGCCCTGTTACCATGTCTTAATACTATTTTCAAGCATTTTCCCTACTACTGATGTTAGGCTAGCTGGTCTGTAGTTTCTTGTTTTCTCTCGCCCCTCTTTCTTAAATAGCAGGGTTACATTAGCTCCCTTCCAATCTGCAGGAACCGTTCCAGAATTTATGGAATTTTGGAAGATGACAACCAGTGCATCCACTATCTCTATAGCCACCTCTTTATCACATCATTAGCCACATCAGTAGGTCGGGGCTCTTGGCGGGAGCAGCATGCGGAGGCCCGGCCTGGAAATCGGCACGGTCCCGGCCTGCAAGACCATCAGCCGGGGCTATTGGAGGGAGCAGCGTGCGGTGGCATACCACTGCAGGGAGCAGCACATTCTGCTGCAGGAGGGCGACGGCTGCGAAGCCAAGTCGCTGACTGCAGTGCGGGCAGGCACAGCAGGAGGAGTGAAGGAGCGCCAAGAGTTTGCAGAGGGAAGTGTCGAAATCTCGACCTCCGAAAAGAATGACTCCGACACTTACAGCTCCGGTAGAAGTTTCCTTTTTAATTTACTTGCTCGCAAGGGGTAGGTCACACTCAGTCAAGGGCTAAATGAACACCTCCGAAATGGTTCAGTTTAACAAGATATTTATACAGTAAAACCAAAATTATGGCCTCTCCCTGTGTATTGCTCTGTCTCACAGTCAGTGAATACAGATAAAGAGTTAATTACTATATCCTGGTCCTGACATGGTATCCAAATATTTCTTTTTTGTCAGGGTTATCAGAAAGCCAAACGGCCATTACTCCATGAGTCATAGGTAATGGGCTATCATCTGTCTTGTATTGTGTCAGGACTGTTCCAATTTCCTGGTCAGTTTATCTGTTTGCATCAAATGGATGAGGTCTCGGAAAGAGATAATGGCTAGAAGATAAGGGTGGGGTGACATGGAACTCCTGTAGTGTAGACAATAGGAGAGCACCATGGGGGGTTACTTGTCTCAGCATGACTTGTCTCCTAGCTGTCTGATGGCCATCAGCCATCTAACAGCAGGTTTAGCTGTTTATGCAAGCTGACTGCTAAAATGCAGAAAGTTCTGGAAGGGCCAGGACTCCATTTTAATCAAAAGGCACACAAATACCGTATGGTATCAGCTTAGATAAAAAATACTTTCCACAGAAGTGACCAGGGCCCAGGAGAGGCGTGAGTTTGGGGCTCAGAAGGGGCGAGGGCCCTGGGGCAGCACGGACCAGCCCACACTGTGATATGTGTGTGCGCTAGGTCCGTGCAGCAGAGCTGATCTCCAGTCGTCTTGGGTAATCCTTGCCACTGGACCAAGACCTAGCTCTGTCAAGCCTGTGTGGTGGCTGGTGCAATGGCCACCACACGTTAAAAAAAATCCATGCACTGGTACCTTCCACCTTTCAAGATGTAGTTCGGGATCAGGAATATTAGGTCCTTCATTGAAACACCTGTGAACGCATCCCTTTTTGGCGTGGAAGCAAGTCATCCTCACGTCAAGGGACTGCCTATGATGATGAAGATGATGAGCCACCTCTTTAAACCTTAGGATGTAGGCCATTAGGTCCAAGGGATTTATTGGCTTTCAGTCCCATTAATTTCACCAGTACTATTTTTTTACTAATACTAATTTCTTTCAGTTCCTCATTCTCACAAGACCCTTGGTACTCCACTATTTCCGGGAGGTTTCTTGTGTCTTCTTTGAAAACAGACACAAAGTATTTGTTTAATTTCTCTGCCATTTCCTTATTCTCCATTATAATTTCTCCTGTCTCAGCCTGTCGGGGACCCACATTTACTTTTGCTAATCTTTTCCTTTTTACATACCTATAGAAGCTTTTACAATCTGTTTTTATGTCTCTCGCTAGTTTACTCTCATTCTATTTTTCTTTTTTTAATCCATTTTTTGGTCCTCCTTTGCTGAATTCTAAAATCCTCCCAATCCTCAGGCAACATGTTCTTTTTGGCAACATTATAAGGCTTCCTTTGATCTAATACTTTCTTTAACTTCTGTTGTTAGCCATGGTTGGACCACTTTTCCTGTGGGGTTTTTTGTACCTTAAAGGAAAGTATGTTTGTTGTAAATGATGTATTAATTCTTTAAATGCTAACCATTGCTTGTCTACCATCATACCCTTTTAATGTAGTTTCCCAGTCTACCTTAGCCAACTCTCCCCTCATGCCTATGTAGTTTCCGTTGTTTAGATTCAAAACCCTAGTTTCGTATTTAACTAAATCACTTTCAAACGTAATGTGAAGTTCTATCATATTATGGTCACTCTCCCCTAAGGGCCCCTTTACCACAAGATTATTAATGAACCCTTTCTCATTGCACAATAGTAGATCTAAAATAGCCTGTTCTCTAGTTGGTTCCTCAACATACTGATCTAGAAAACCATTTTGTGTACATTCCATGAATTCGTCCTCCGCACTATTATTGCAAATTTAGTTTGCCCAGTCTATATATAGATTAAAGTCCCGCATGATTATTGTATTACCTTTGTTACATGCACCTCTACTTTCCTGATTTATACCGGTAGTGGGCCTATAAACCACTCCCACCAAATTTTTCTGCTCCTTTTTCTTAGGTCCACGCAAACTGATTCTACTTCTTGATTTTCAGAACTAAGCTCCTTTCTCTCTACTGTCTTTATCCCATCCTTTATTATCAGGGTTACCCCTCCTCCGTTTCCATTTTGCCTATCTCTTCGAAATGTTAAGTATCCTGCAATATTGATTCCCAACCTTGGACACTTTGTAACCATGTCTCCGTAATGACTTTTAGATCAAACATATTCATTTCTATCTGCGCTATTAATTCATCTATTTTGTTGTGAATGCTTCACGCAATCAGATATAGTGTCTTTAGCTTTGACTTTTTTTTCTTAATGTCATCTTAGTCAGTAATGCCCTATTACCTTTGTTATTCTCTCTGTCCCTTCCTGATCCACTCTGCTTATTATTACCCAAAACTCTGCTCTGTTCTGGAGCCTTGACATTTTCTCTTGCTGCTTTTAAGTTTACTCTTTCCTGAATCCTCCCTTTAGGTCTGACAAACTCTTCCATTTTATCCATCTTCCTTCTCACCATAATCTTTAACTCCTTGGGGTAAATTTTCAACTTGCTGCCCTGGCATGAAACTGGCATTCTGGATCGGCTTCTTATTATTGATACTGCCTGGTTTTAATTTCCAACTGGATAAAAAATAATAAAGGATCAATCACACTCATAGTGGTAGTTTGCAAACCATCTAATAGTGGAAGCGAGGTGCAGGAAGAAATATGCAAACAAATTAGGAAAATGAGTAAAAAAAACATAGAATAATATTCATGGGGGAATTTCAACTAACCAGATATTAATTGGACAGAAGAGGTAGGTAAAGGGATGGAGTTCCTACAGTGTGTGCAGGACTCCTTTCTAACCCAATATGTAAAAAGCCCAACAAGGGCGGATTTGCTATTGGGGAATGAACCAGAGCAGATAAGAGTGTAAAAGTAGGGCAGCATCTAGGCAATTGTGACCATAATAATTGAGAAAGACCTAAGTATAACAAAGACAAGGGAAATAGATAGGAGAAAAACTGATTTTGAGGGGTTGAGAATAGAACTTGGGAAATTAAAATGGATAACACTATTGGCAAACAGTGACATAGAACAGCAATGGGAAACATTTAATGTAGTGTTCAACAGAGTCCAGGAAAAAATATATTCCGCTAAAAAAACAAGAACAAACTAAATGCTAATGAGACATCATGGATGAATAAAGCAATAAGGGAGCAATTGAGGGTAAGGGAAGAGGCATACATTAAGTACATTCAGAGAAGAGCATGATTAGAGAGTATATAAAGGGATTAGGAGATAAGTAGAAAAAAACAATTAGGAAGGCAAAGGGGAACTATGAAATTAAATTATCAAGGAACATTAAAAAAATAGTAAAATATTTTACAGGCACGTAAATAAGGAGGGTTGGAATAGGATTTGGACCAATAAGAGATGGCCAGGATAATACCACAGGCAGCGATAGAGAGATGGCAGAGATATTAAATAATTACTTTGCTTCAGTATTTACCAGGGAGATAGAACAAGTGGACATCGGATGATGTGATTAGTAATGAGATAAGTGCATTTAAAATAAAACAAGGAGATACATTAAATAAACTAATGAAACTTTGAGGATAAAACCTCTGGGATGGACAGATTACATCCGTGCATTTTAAAAGAATCTTGGAAGAGATAGCAGAGCTTTACTACACATACTTAGTAATTCGTTAGAAAAAGGTATAGTGCCAGAGGACTGGTAGGTAGCTAACGTAATACCTATATTTAAGAAGGGAGATAAAATATTGTTGGAGTAAAAAAGGAGGCTTCTCTCTTTCAAGGTGGACTAACTGATATAGTTAATCAACACCCCGCCCAGCTCCCACTGAATAACGACCATGGAAGTAAACAAACGAAATCCCAGGTTCAATCGGCTATTAATTCGAGCAATTGCAAGGGAAGGTTCAGTCGTGGAACCTCTGAAATACAAGAGTTTTCAAGCATAATTTATACAGGTTTTGGAGAGGACCTATCCTCCTACAAAATCATCAATAGGTCTATTGTTATCAGTGAAGTTACATTGATTTGTCGACTCTTATCAGACGGGCTCTGAGTGGTACATGCAGCTGTCCATCTCTCATCATTGTTTTGTTCCATTTTGCCCTCTATCCCAGTCTACCCGACGCCTAGAGTGGTTGTACTGGCTTCTTTATCTCTTCCTCAGGGATCTTTAAACAAAACTGCTGACATCAGCTGTTTAAGTGTTACTAAGGTTAAGCTATAGTTTAATGCATATAAGTGTGCTATCCCTATATAAGCAAGTGTTACATACATAGGCAATTATACAGACCCGCCTAATACTGATAAGTTCACTATCTTCAGCATAATTCTGACCACCTATTTACAACCTTACAATTTATCCCTTACAAACATGTCCAGGGAACTATAGACCAATCAACTTAACATCGGTGGTTGGAAAAATAATGGAATCCCTACTAAAGGAGAAAATAGAAGAACATCTAGAAACCAAAAATATAATAATAAATAGTCAGCATGGATTTCAAAAGGGAAAATGTTGCTTGACCAACATCATTGAATTTTTTGAAGAGGTAACAGAGAGTAGACAAGGCAGTAGCTATAATTGATCTAGATTTTCACAAGTCCTTTGATAAGGTACCACATAATAGCCGAATGAATAAGGTCGGGGAATGCGGAGTCGGAGGACAAGTAGCAGAATGAATTGTTAACTGGCTTCAAGACAGAAAGGGTAGCCCTCACCATGCACTATTAAGCACTCAACCCTCTGCCACCATGTACACTGTTAAAACTATTAAAATTTCATTACACTACTTCAGTTTGATTCTTCTGCTAGTACCTCTTGACAGAAGCTTACAAAGTGTACCATTAGGTTTCAGAACAAGTTTCTTCCTCCTCCTGGCCAGGGCATAGACATAACTTGGAATATCGGATGGTCTATATATTAGATCAAGGATAAACCAAACATGAAACTTGATTATAAGAATAATTGCTTGCTGTTATCACAAATAACTGTGAATGAATATTGAAAAAAGTTGCTGTGTAAAACAAGTTTGCCTTTTCAAGAATTCTCTTTGGAATTGTCTGTATCATAACATTCCACCCTCTGAGTATAACCACAGTCGTGATTATGTGGTAGTTTCTCATTTTTAAAGGGGTTTTATCACCTCCTGGAGCACCTCTTTTGTAAGACGTCACTGCTAAGCTGCTCCTTTGGCATCAGTAACAAGTTTTCACATGTACTAGTGTTACCTTTTATTCCATGTGAAAGTTTTTACCATTTTTGTAATGGAACACAATTTTAAAAATATATATATGTATTATGTAGTGGCTGAGACATTTAAGCGCTACCCTTCATGCACAAAGTAACATTTTTTCCAAGGCACATCAGCTTCATTTCTATACACTCCAGCTACTACTGGAGTCCTAGTGGAGTTTTACTCAGCGTGACTTGACTTAATTATTGTAACCACAGTGCCTGTGAAGATTTGTAAAAATAATTAGAGAACTGAATCAGACGACTGGCTCCCAACCAGAGTTGAGCATACACCAGATAGTCATGGTGAGTTATTTAAAATGACTTCTCTTCTGAGAAAGAAAACCCCTGCAGTTTGCCCACATCATACTCCCACATCATTTCTTAATAATTGTCATTGTGATTCATAAGAATGGACACCAGAATATAACATTTTTAGGAACAGGAAAGGCCCTTAGAGCATAAGAATTAGGAGCAGGAGTCGGCCATTCGGCCCCTCGAGCCTGCTCTGCCATTCAATATTATGGCTGATGATCTACCTCAACTCCACTTTGCTGCACTATCCCCATATCCCTTGATTCCCTTAATATCCAAAATCTATCTATCTCTGTCTTGAATATACTTGACTGAGCCTCCACAGCCCTTGGGGGTAGAGAATTCCAAAGATTCACCACTCTCTGAGTGAAGAAGGTTCTCCTCATCTTAGTCCTAAATGGCTAACCTCTTATTCTGAGACTATGACCCTTGGTTCTAGACTTCCATGATGACTTGCAAGCCGTGATCCTGACAAATGGATCCACCACAGACCCAATCCACGTCTGGACCGGGGTCAAGCAGGGCTGCGTCATTGCGCCAACCCTCTTGATCTTCCTTGCTGCAATGCTCCATTTCACGCTCAACAAGCTCCCCACTGGAGTGGAACTAAACTATAGAACAAGTGGGAACCTGTTCAACCTTTGTTGCCTGCAGGCTAGATCCAAGACTGTCCCATCCTCTGTCGTCGAACTACAGTATGCGGATGACGCTTGCGTCTGCGCACATTCAGAGGCTGAACTGCAAGCTATTGTCAACATCTTCACCGAGGTGTACGAAAGCATGGGCCTTATACTAAACATCCGTAAGGCAACCCGACCTCGCCATATAGCACTGCCCCCCCGGTCATCAAAAGGGGCCTTGGACAACGTGGACCACTTTCCATACCTCGGAAGCCTACTATCAGCAAGGGCAGGCATTGATGACGAGATCCAACACTGCCTCCAGTGCGCCAGTGCAGCCTTCGTTCGCCTGATGAAGAGAGTGTTTGAGGATCAGGCCCTCAAATCTGGCACCAAGCTAATGGTCTAGTGATACCCGCCCTCCTGTATGGCTCAGAGACATGGACCATATACAGCAGACAGCTCAAATCACTGGAGAAATACCACCAATGATGACTCTGCAAGATCCTGCAAATCCCCTGGGAGAATAGATGCACTAATGTCAGTGTTCTCGATCAGGCCCAGATCTCCAGCATCGAAGCACTGACCACAATCAATCAGCTCCATTGGGCGGGCCACATTGTCCGCATGCCCGACACAAGACTTCCAAAGCAGGTGCTCTACTCTGAACTCCTGCACGGCAAACGAGCACCAGGTGGGCAGAGGAGGCATTTCAGGAACACCCTCAAAGCCTCCTTGATAAAGTGCAACATCCCCACTGACACCTGGAATCCCTGGCCAAAGACTGCCCTAAGTGGAGGAAGAGCATCCGGGAGGGCGCTGAGCACCTCGAGTCTCATCGCCGAGAGCATGCAGAAAACCAGTGCAGGCAGCGGAAGGAGCGTGCAGCAAACCAGAAAGGTACCCACCCTTTCCTTCAACAAATGTCTGTCCCACCCGTGACAGAGACTGTAATTCCCATATTGGACTGTACAGTCACCTGAGAATTAACTTTTTTAGAGTGGAAGCAAGCCTTCCTCGATTTTGAGGGACTGCCTATGATGATGACTCCCTAGTCAGAGGAAAGATCCTCCCTGCATCTACCCGGTCAAGCCCTGTAAGAATTTTGTATCTATCAATGAGATCGCCTCTCATTCTTCTAAACTCTCGAGAATATAGGCCTAGCCTACTCAATCTCTCCTCATCGGACAATCCCTCCATCCCATCTGGTAAACCTTTGTTGCAATCCCTCAATGGCAGATATATCTTTCCTTATGTAACGAGACTAAAACTGTACACAATACTCCAGGTGTGGTCTCACCAGGACCCTATATAATTGCAGTAAGACGTTTTTACTCTTATTCTCAAATCCTCTTGGAATAAAGGCCAACATTCTATTTGCTTTCTTAATTGTTTGCTGTACCTGCATGTTAACTTTGTGATGTGTACAAGGACATCCAGGTCCCTCTAAACAACAACATTTCCCAATCTCTCTCCATTTAAAAAATACTCTGCTTTTCTATTTTTCCAACCAAAATGGATAACTTCACATTATATTCCATTTGCCATGTTCTTGCCCACTCACTTAGCCTGTCTATATCCCCTTGAGGTCTCTTTGCATCCTCCTCACAACTTACATTCCCACCTAACTTTGTTTCATCAGAAAACTTGGATATATTACATTTGATTCCCTCATCCAAATGATTGATATAGATTGTGAATAGCTGGGGCCCAAGCACCGATCCTTGCGGCATCCAACCAGTTACAGCCTGCCAACCCGAAAATGATCCATTTATTCCTACTCTCTGTTTTCTGTCTGTTAACCAATCCTCAATGCATGCTAGTATATTGCCCCAATCCCATGAGCCCTAATTTTGTTCAATAACCTCTTGTATGGCATCTTATCGAATGCCTTCTGAAAATCCAAATACACCACATCCACTGGTTCTCCCTTATCTATTCTACTGGTTACAACCTCTAACAGATTTGTCAAAAATGATTTCTCTTTCCGAGTTGACTCTGTCCAATCCTATTATTTTCTAAGTGCCCTGTTACCATGTCTTAATCCTATATTCTAGCATTTTCCCTACTACTGGTCTGTACTTTACCGTTTTCTCTCGCCCTTCTTTCTTAAATAGCAGGGTTACATTAACTATCTTCCAATCTGTGGGAACTGTTCCCGAATCTATGGAATTTTGGAAGATGACAACCAGTATCCACTATCTTCTTGCAGTGGCTGATCGGGAGAAATTTACTCCCAAGCTCTCTTTTTGATTTCTTACTCGTACAATTACTTATCCACACTGAATTGCAAGTAGCATCTGCTGGCTCACTTCAATGTCCTGTCCAACACTTAGTCCTCAATCAACAGCACACTTTAAAAAAAAAACAGATGATCTGATCATTTTCACATTGCTGTCTGTGGAACTTTGCAGTGACTACACTTCAGTAGTAGTTAATTGGCTGTAAAGCACTTTGGAACGTCCTGTGGTTATGAAAGGCACTACATACATGCAAGTAATTCTTTCCAGTCCATCAATAGAAACAATATTTCCATTTCTGTCTCCGCTTTATTGCAATGTTTGCTTTTCTTTGACCCAGTTTACACGAATGTGTCAAAATTATCTCAGCTGTTAATCTGTGGAATTCTTTTACTTTACGAGCAATAGTGACATATATTACATATCAGTTTAAAAAAAAAATACTGTTCATTGCTTGTCAGTTTAAGACTTATTAATCTAAAATGCCAGACATTTCTGTAAACCAGTAAGACAATGGAGTATATTCATGGGTCTTGAAATGTTACTCTGTCATTTTAGGCAACATTTCGACACTGAATTGCTTTTTGTCTAATTTCAAATTGAACTGATCTTCTGATTCATCATACAAGACATTTTACCAATTATCCAGCTTTTGCTTCAAATACATTTGCAATTTAGCTGACAGGCAACAAAACAATAGGAAAACATCTCTTCTGAGAACACCTGCGTAAGCAGGGTCAGTGAGAAAACCGTCATCCATGTGGAGGAGACAGAGTCGAGCGTCAAAAGCAACTACATTGATTCAAGTTGCCCAACACCCAAGCTCGCAAAAATATCCCATTATCTACGTTCAGCTTAGCAGCAAACAGATTTGATGATTTCCATGGGAATGAGAAAATTGATATTTAAAAAAAAATCAGTGGATCGTTTTGTATTTGTAATCATTTTTCACCTTAAAATGGCAGTGTATCTTGAATAAATTGGGGCTGAAAATCTGCGGCCTTTGATCTCTGCATAAATGCTAGGATCGGCCCACTGGGAATCTCCACTGCTGACCCCACCAGACTCTCTGTGGTGGAGGAAGTTCCCTAATTTTAATAATCAAGATGGTGTCCACGGCACTATGATAAGGGAGGCTGCAAAATGTGGTGGGGGCTACCTGCTCCAAGATGAGTGTGGTGGTTACCAGGGCCCCCTTGGAAACATCCCACAGCATGGTCCATTGCTCGCTCTTTGTGAGGAGGCCAAGAAAATTAAGTGAGGGAAATTTATTCATGGGGTGCACATCATCACCCAGGCCTAGACATCTACATGATTCCCGCTTGTGCTCCTCTAATGGCTGGTAAACCTCCTATCACTATGCGTGCCAGCTGCTGCTGTTTCACCAGGCGGGGGATGAGGAGACTCGCATCTTGGAAATCCCTCCCCTTGGCCCCACCCCTCTGATGTGGGTGATCTTGTTTGGAATGGTAGAAGGATATCCCCTCCAAACAAGGCCCCACGGAAATGATGCCAGCAGGATTCCATTGGAAGGGCCATGGATTTTCAGACTTGGTGTATATCCCCTGAGACGTTCCTTCCCCTTTAAATGGAAAAAATCTCCTGTACAAAAAAAGATACAAATGAAATTCAGAAAGTATTTACAGAAACCATTATGCACATTCAATACATTTAAACTTAGACTGCTCCAATAGATTCTAGAATCAGTTTTGACATAGTACTGTGGTAATCCAGTAGTTATCTTACTAAAAAGAATATTGAAGGTAAAGTATTTTCAAAGATATTGCAGTCCAATTTAACTGATAGTTCAGTTGTGTTTTTAGTTCAATAACTTTATACGAGTTAATCCAGTAAAGGTTTAGAGATTCATTACAAATTGATTCCTGCCTGAGGGGGTTTATGGGTTCAACTTGCTACAGGAGACAGAATGAGTACATTGAAAATAAAAAGTAATATGATTGGTGATATGTCAGTCTTAATTTACTGATGGCATAAAGTTATTATTCATTTTTTTTTCAAATTCCGATAATTAGCTGATGGGCTAAGTTCCATCATACAATACACCACCAGGATTGATTTAAGGTAGGTGAGAATATTAGGTTGAATCAAGAATTGATTATTAGGTGATACAAGCTTGAATTTAAAAGATAATTGACTATTTGAATGTTTTTTTAATTCATTCGTGGGCGATCACTTTTATTGCCCATCCTAATTGCCATTGAGAAAATGGTGGTGAGCTACCTTCTTGAGCCACTGCGGTTAGTATGGTGAAGGTACTACCACTGTGCTGTTAGGTAGGGAGTTTCAGGATTTTGACCTACCACCGAGATGTCGTCTGGGCCTCTAGCTTTTTCTGTATCCAGTGTATTCAGCAGTTTCCTGATCTCACGTGGGAGTGAATTGAATTGGCTGGAGACTGGCTTCAGTGATGGTGAGAACCTCTGGAGGAGGTCGAGATGGATCATCCACTCTGCATTTTTGGCTGAAGATAGTTGCAAATGCTTGAGCCTTGTCTTTTGCACTCGTGAGCTGTGCTACAAAAATCATTAGGATGGGGATGTTCATGAAACCTCCTCCCGTTAGTTGTTTAATTGTCCACCAGCATTCACGACTAGATGTGGCAGGACAGCGGAGCTTTGATCTGATCTGTTGGTTGTGGGATCACTTTTGCTCTGTCTATAGTATGCTGCTTCCACTGTTTAGCATGCATGTAGTCCTGTATTGCATCTTCTCCAGGTTGGCATCTCATTTTTAGGTATGCCTGGTGCTGCTCCTGGTATGCTCTTCTACACTCCTCATTGAACCAGGGTTGGTCCCCTGGCTTGAAGGCAGTGGTAACGTGAGGGATATGCCAGACCATGAGGTTACAGATGGTGGTGGAATACAATTCTGCTGCTGTTGCTGCTGATGGCCCATGGCCCACAGTTAGGTCTGTTCTGAATTTATCACAGTGGTAGTGCCACACAACACAACGAGGGCATCCTCCGTGTGAAGATAAATCATTGTCTCTACATGGACTGTGTGGTGTGTCACTCTTATAGGGGCCAAGTTTCGGCCTGAGTTGCTCCTGTTTTTTTTGGAGCAACTGGTTTAGAATGGAGTATCTTAGAAATTTGAATTCTCGGCATTTAGTTTGCTCCAGCTCTAGTCAGTTAGAACAGTTTTCAAAGTTTAGGCAGTGAAAACTTACTCCAAACTAACTTAGGATGGAGTAAGTGAAGAATTTTGTATGTTCGAAAAAACCTTGTCTACACTTTAGAAAATGAGGAGTAGGGAACGAGGGAGGTGCGGTGGGGGGGGGGGGGGGGGAGGGAAGTAATTAAATTCTACAATCAATCAGCAGTCATACTTATACAAATATTATACAAATAAATCCAACCTGAATAAAAATTTATAAGCAAAGAAAAGATTAAATAATCCATGTTCCTACCTGTGTGAAACAGCAGCAGCCTGCGAGCTGCTGTGCTTCAGGCAGGCCTTTCATGTTGGAGAGAGGCAGGGGTGGCGTCAGTGTCTCGACGGCAGCCCCAACAGCGGCACCAAGCAGCCTTTGAGCTGAGCTGCGGTGCTTCAGGCAGGCCTTCATTCCGTCAGTGGCTGGCCGGCAGCCGAGGAATCAACACTCACGCAGCTTTCGAAGGGGGTTGAGGTTATTCGGCCATGCAATAGGAGCGGAGTCAGTGGCTGGCTGGCAGCCGAAGAATCAACACTCACGCAGCTTTCGAAGGGGGTTGAGGCCATTTGGCCACGTGATAGGGGCGGCGTCAGTGGCTCAATGGCAGTCGAAGATACAGCAGCAGCCTTTGAGCTGTGAGGGGACTGAGGCCATTTGGCCACGGGATAGGGGCATCGTCAGTGACTGGATGGCAGGCAAAGACACAGGAATCAAGCAGCTTTCGAGCTGCGAGGGGGACTGAGGCCATTTGGACGGAGAGGCAGCCACATAGACAGTTTTATACTTAAATTTTCATAATGGGTGCTGCATTGTCAACACCACGTATTATGCAATGGTTCGCCATCAATTCACTGCATAGGAGAGAACTGATTAGAGCTCACCACACCAGGAACGTCGTAGCCCGTAGGTTGATGGGCAGGAGACCTTACCCACGTCGACAATATCGAGCCAGGCGCTCGTACCTGGACATGAGCGAGGCCGATTTTGTGAAAAGGCTGCGTTTTCGCAGAGAAGTTGTCGCTGAGATCTGTGATATGGTGAGAGCAGATTTGCAGCCCAGAAGCAGAACGGCAACTGCCCTGTCTGTTGCAGTGAAGGTAACAGCTGCACTTTCTTTCTATGCTTCGGGATCGTTTCAGGCTACAACTGGAGATGTGTGCGCCATCTCTCAACGTGCAATACATGCCTGCATTTACCAGGTCACGGCTCTGTATGCACGAAGGAATGACTTCATCAATTTCCCAATGACCGCACAAGCAATCCATGAGAGGGCTGTGGGCTTCTTCAGGATTGCCAGCTTCCCAAAGGTACAGGGCTGCATTGATTGTACCCACATAGCCTTGCGAGCACCTGTGGAGGATTCTGAGCAGTACCGAAATAGGAAAGGTTTCCACTCTATCAATGTGCAGCTCGTGTGTGACGACAAGCAGCGCATCATGTCAGTCGATGCGAGATACCCTGGCAGCACCCACGATGCGTTCATCCTATGCGACAGCATTATATCGGACATGTTTGAGCAGCAGCTAGAAGGGTAGAGCTGGCTACTGGGAGACAAAGGGTACGGCCTGACCACCTGGCTCATGACGCCCCTACGTGTGACACGGACAGAAGCTGACCGTCAATACAACATGGCGCACATTGCGATGCGCAGCATCATTGAGAGGACCATTGGCATATTGAAACAGCGATTCTGATGCCTGGACCATTCTGGAGGATAGTTGCTATACTCTCCTCAGATTGTCGGTCACTTCACTGTTGTGTGCTGCATGCTTCATAACTTAGCCATCATGAGGCAGCAGGAGCTGGTAGTGGAACCAGAAGACCTATGTGACGGTCCAGTGCATGATAATATTACTGAAGAGCAGGATGTGGATGATAAAGATGATCAGGAAAGCATGCAAGTGCCTGATGCCGGAGCACGCGGTCGGAGGAGGGCCGTCCATCGTGCTCCTTTAACGATTGCTCGAGCCTTGCGCCAGCAGCTCATCCGTGAACGCTTCAACTACTGATGCCTGAGGGCTCTGCGACCACTTTTGCGCATGAACGTGTTTATTCTTTGCAGTTGTTCCTACATTGTGTTATATTAATGGAACATGAAACAGTTTTAATGAAAAATATTTTATTGAAAAGTTAACGTCACTGTAATAAAATATTTGTTGTATCAGACTATTCTTTTTAATATGACTCTTGAAGATCACTTAAAAACTTTAAGATCACTTATAAACTTGTAAAGTTACAAAAGTTACAAAACAATCGCAATGTAAAAAATCTTACACTCTTAAGATCACTTAAACTTCAAGATCACTTTTTAGGTGCAAAATTAAATAAGATACAAAAAAATGTGAGAGCATTTACACTATAAGATCACTTAAAAACCATAAGATCACTTATAAGTTGTAAAGTTACAAAACTTACAAAACAATTTCAATTTGAAAAACGCTACTACAGCTACATCAAGAACAAGAACAAAAGCAGCAAAGAAAGGCTGCAACCATCTCTCATCTATATCTCAGTGAATGTTCACTTCTTCATGGGGGTGTCATTTGATTGGCGGGGCTGTGTGCCCTTATTGCAGCAGCTACCTCAACCAGGCCCTCCCTGATGGCCTGTGCCGTCATTTGCATGCCCTCCCTGACGGCCTGTGCCGTCGATTGCACTCCCTCGGACATTCCCTCCCTAAGTTCCCTTGTCATTACTGCTATTTCTCCCATCAGGACCGTCAACTCTTCACCCACTGCACTGACGCCATCGATGAGTGATCGGGTAAGCTCATTGGTCTCCATACCCAACGCCACACACAACCTGATCCGCATCTGTTGCACGCTGCATCTCAGGAGAGCGTGTCTCCAATCTCCTTCTCCTCTGCCTGGGTCTGCCTCGTGGCACCACTACACTGGGAGGCGCGGGCACGGACGGTGGGACGCTCTGTGTTCCAGATGGCAGAACTAGAGGGAGAGGCTCGGGCTGGGATGGTGGGGTGCTCGGTGTTCCAGACGACAGCACTCGAGTGCGAGCCGTGGGCTGGGATGTTGGACGAATGGGTGTAAACTGCTCCATAATATCAGCAGCAGCACTGGGACCTGCAGTGTTGGAATCAAAACCATAGTAGGTGGAACCAGAACCTATGCGAGAGGGAGGCGTAGGCTCGGACGGTAGTGCACTGACTGTAGAATGCTGCATTATACCAGCAGCACCACTGGGACCCACAACATTGGAATCAAAACCATGGAAGGTGGAACCAAGATCTATGCTAGGGGTTGAAACTCTGATGCCCCTTGATGGGGGCTCATAAACATTAATTTGGAAGCTCTCCCCTGCAGACATTTCAGTCATCGCTGCCATCATCCAGTCTGGATCGTCCGCATCTGGTTGCACTGGTTCTTGTTCTGTACCCTCAGGATCCTCAGCAGCAGCATCGTCATCATCGTCATCATCATCTTCATCATGTTCTGCAAAATACATCAGAACAGTCAAATGTTTAACAGCAAGGGAGGGGACTGCATGGGTGGCATGAGTACTCTCACACATAGCAGGTCAGGCAGCAGGTTGATTTAAAGGGCCACGATGCATTTTCAGGACTTACCCTCTTCCTCGCGTGCGGGGCCAGCGTGTGCTGTACTGATTGTTTTTCTCCATGTACGACTCATCATAGCAGCTACCCTTTGTTCCAAGGGTGTCAGTGGATGCAGATTGGGTGTGCTTCCTCCTGTCCGAGTTGCCTCCCTTTTGTTGTGGGCCAATTTCTTCTGCAAAGAGTAAAATATAACTTTTTACAGAGTGTGTCAGTCTGCAAGGTGGGACATACAGATAGCCAGGTCACAATTACGATTAAATTAAAAATGGGAAATATTACTTACACTAACTACTTGACCAAGGTCGTGCCATTTCTTTTTACACTGGCTTCCAGATCTCATGGTATGAACCACTGCGCAGTAATCTTCTGCAACTTGGTTCCACCGTTTCTTCATTTCTTTGGGTGGCACTTTTATGCAACCTCTGTTGCTGGTATCTAGCTCCTGCCATCTCTGTTCAATGACATTGACTAATATCTCTACTTCCTCATGCAAGAAATTCTTTGTTCTTGGTGGACATTGATCCATTGCAAAATTGAATCGGCACTCCTATTTCTCAAAACACACAGTCCTTAATTTGCATGCACCAATGCAGCACCGGTTCTGCAAGTTTAGCAGTGAAAAGCTGAACTCACTGATTTCAGCAGGTGATTTATTCAACAGTGCTGCTAAAAGCACTCCCTCATACACAAAAATATCACAAACCTTTCCAGGGGTCCAAGAGACAAATCTTCACTTTTCCTCCAGTCCCTTTAAAAATAGCCGAGTGCCAATGTTTGTTTCACACTGCGCGTGCGCGCACGCTCCAACCCACACATGCAGGGTTGCCAGCAGGACATTGCCTCATTTAAATTAGACCCGCCCCCCACTGCTTACAGAATCGGCGCGAGTGTCTGGCTCCGTCCCCCGCTGTGATCTGCGCGCCGCGCCAAGCTGAGTTAGAGCTCCGAGGAGCAGGAGAATCTCGCAGTTTTTTTCCTGCGCACTTTTGAGCGCGAAGAACAGGCGTCCAGCTCTGGGCTGCACCGTTCTCAGCGCGGCCCGAAACTTGGGGCCAATAATACTGTCATTTTGACAAATGCATCTGCGACAGGTAGATTGGTGAGGATGATGTCAAAGTAGGATTTTCCCTTGTGTACGTTCTCTCACCACCTGCCACAAGCCTAGTCTGGCAGCTATGTCCTATGTCCTCAGCCAGCTCGGTCACTATTGGTGCTACTGAGCCACTCTTGGTGATGGACATTGAAGACCCCACCCAGAGTATTCTGTGCCCTTTCTATTCTCAGTGCTTTTTCTAAGTGGTGTTCAACATGGATGGTAGGAGGTAATCAGCAGGAGGTTTCCTTGCCCGTGTTTTACCTGATGCCATGAGACTTCATGGGGTCCGGAGTCAATGTTGAGGACTCCAAAGG